>NC_054485.1:33047039-33192039 GCF_017639515.1 Carcharodon carcharias
AGTCTCTCTCTCTATGACATTCTCTCTCTCTCACTGTGACAATCTCTCTCTCTCTCTCGCTGTGACATTCTCCCTCTCTCTCTCACTGTGAAATTCTCCCTCTCTCTCTCACTGTGACATTTTCTCTCTCTCTCTCTCTCACTGTGACATTCGCTCTCTCTCCCTGTGACATTTTCTCTCTTTCTCACTATGACATTCTCTCTCTCTCTCACTGTGATTCTCTCTCTCTCTCTCTCACTGTGACATTCTCGCTCTCTCTCTCTCTGTGATATTCTCTCTCTCTCTCACTGTGATATTCTCTCTCACTCAGTGACATTTTCTCTCTCTCACAGTGACATTCTCTCTCGCTCTCTATCAATGTGACATTCCCTGTCTCTCTCTCAATGTGACATTCTCTTTCTCTCTCTCACTGCGACATTCTCTCTTTCTCTCTCCCTCACTGTGACATTCTCTCTCTCTCTCACAGAGACATTCTCTCTCTCTCTAACAGTGACATTCTCTCACTCTCTCTCTCCCTGTGAGATTCTCTCTTTCTCTCTCACACTGACATTCTCTCTCTCTCACTGTGACATTCTCTCTCTCTCTCACCGTGACATTCTCTCTCTCTCTCACCGTGACATTCTCTCTCTCTCTCACCGTGACATTCTCTCTCTCTCTCTCTCTCACTGTGACATACTCTCTCTCTCTCTCTCAATGTGACATTCTCTCTCTCTCTCACTGTGACATTCTCTCTCTCTCACTGTGACATTCTCTCTTTCTCACTGTGACAATCTCTCGCTGTTTCTCTCTGACTCACTGTGACATTCTCTCTCTCTCAATGTGACATTTTCTCTCTCTCTCTCAATGTGACATTCTCTCTCTCTCTCACTAACATTCTCTCCCTCTCTGTCACTGTGACATGCTTTCTCTCTCTCTGTCACTGTAACATTCTCTCTCTCTGTCACTGTAACATTCTCTCTCTCTCTCTCACTGTGACATTCTCTCACTATCTCTCACTGTGACATTCTCTCTCTCTCTTTCTCTCACTGTGACATTCTCTCTCTCTCTCACTGTGACATTCTCTCTCTCTCTCCCACTGTGACATTCTCTCTCTCTCTCACTAAGTGTGACATTCTCTCTCTCTCTCTCACTAAGTGTGACATTCTCTCTCTCTCACTGTGACATTCTCTCTCTCTCTCACTGTGACATTCTCTCTCTCTCACTGTGACATTCTCTCTCTCTTTCACTGTGACATTCTCTCTCATTCTCTCACTGTGACATTCTCTTCTCTCTCTCACTGTGACATTCTCTCTCTCTCTCTCACTGTGACATTCTATCTCTCTCACTCACTGTGACATTCTATCTCTCTCTCATTGTGACATTTTATCTCTCTCACTGTGACCTTCTCTCTCTCTCACTGTAACCATCTCTCTCTCTCACTGTGACATTGTCTCTCTCTCTATGACATTCTCTCTCTCTCACTGTGACAATCTCTCTCTCTCTCTCGCTGTGACATTCTCCCTCTCTCTCTCACTGTGAAATTCTCCCTCTCTCTCTCACTGTGACATTTTCTCTCTCTCTCTCTCTCACTGTGACATTCGCTCTCTCTCTCCCTGTGACATTTTCTCTCTTTCTCACTATGACATTCTCTCTCTCACTGTGATTCTCTCTCTCTCTCTCTCACTGTGACATTCTCGCTCTCTCTCTCTCTGTGATATTCTCTCTCTCTCTCACTGTGATATTCTCTCTCACTCAGTGACATTTTCTCTCTCTCACAGTGACATTCTCTCTCTCTCTCTATCAATGTGACATTCCCTGTCTCTCTCTCAATGTGACATTCTCTTTCTCTCTCTCACTGTGACATTCTCTCTTTCTCTCTCCCTCACTGTGACATTCTCTCTCTCTCTCACAGAGACATTCTCTCTCTCTCTAACAGTGACATTCTCTCACTCTCTCTCTCCCTGTGAGATTCTCTCTTTCTCTCTCACACTGACATTCTCTCTCTCTCACTGTGACATTCTCTCTCTCTCTCACCGTGACATTCTCTCTCTCTCTCACCGTGACATTCTCTCTCTCTCTCTCACTGTGACATTCTCTCTCTCTCTCTCTCACTGTGACATTCTCTCTCTCTCTCTCTCAATGTGACATTCTCTCTCTCTCTCACTGTGACATTCTCTCTCTCTCACTGTGACATTCTCTTTCTCACTGTGACAATCTCTCGCTGTTTCTCTCTGACTCACTGTGACATTCTCTCTCTCTCAATGTGACATTTTCTCTCTCTCTCTCAATGTGACATTCTCTCTCTCTCTCACTAACATTCTCTCCCTCTCTGTCACTGTGACATGCTTTCTCTCTCTCTGTCACTGTAACATTCTCTCTCTCTGTCACTGTAACATTCTCTCTCTCTCTCTCACTGTGACATTCTCTCACTATCTCTCACTGTGACATTCTCTCTCTCTCTTTCTCTCACTGTGACATTCTCTCTCTCTCTCACTGTGACATTCTCTCTCTCTCTCCCACTGTGACATTCTCTCTCTCTCTCACTAAGTGTGACATTCTCTCTCTCTCTCTCACTGTGACATTCTCTCTCTCTCACTGTGACATTCTCTCTCTCTCACTGTGACATTCTCTCTCTCTCTCACTGTGACATTCTCTCTCTCTCTCACTGTGACATTCTCTCTCTCTTTCACTGTGACATTCTCTCTCATTCTCTCACTGTGACATTCTCTTCTCTCTCTCACTGTGACATTCTCTCTCTCTCTCTCACTGTGACATTCTATCTCTCTCACTCACTGTGACATTCTATCTCTCTCTCACTGTGACAATTTATCTCTCTCACTGTGACATTCTCTCTCTCTCTGTGACATTCTCTCGCTCTCTGTGACATTATCTCTCTCACTGTGACATTCTCTCTCTCTCTCACTGTGACATTCTCTCCCTCTCTCACTGTGACATTCTCTCTCTCTCTCACTATGACATTCTCTCTCTCACTCTCACTGTGACATTCTCTCTCTCTCACTGTGACATTCTCTCACTGTGACATTCTCTCACTGTGACATTCTCTCTCTCTCACTGTGACATTCTCTCTCTCTCTCTCTCAGTGACATTCTCTCTCTCGCTCTCTCACTGTGACATTCTCTCTCTCTCTCTCACTGTGATATTCTCTCTCTCTCACTGTTACATTTTCTCTCTCTCTCACTGTGACATTCTCTCTCTCTCTCACTGTGACATTCTCTCTCTCTCTCACTGTGAAATTCTCTCTCTCTCTCACTGTGACATTCTCTCTCTCTCTCACTGTGACATTCTCTCTCTCTCTCACTGTGACATTCTCTCTCTCTCTCACTGTGACATTCCCTCTCTCTCTCACTGTGACATTCTCTCTCTCACTGTGACATTCTCTCTCTCACTGTGACATTCTCTCTCTCTCTCACTGTGACATTCTCTCTCTCTCTCACTGTGACATTCTCTCTCTCTCTCTCTCACTGTGACATACTCTCTCTCTCTCTCTCTCAATGTGACATTCTCTCTCTCTCTCACTGTGACATTCTCTCTCTCTCACTGTGACATTCTCTCTTTCTCACTGTGACAATCTCTCACTGTTTCTCTCTGACTCACTGTGACATTCTCTCTCTCTCAATGTGACATTTTCTCTCTCTCTCTCAATGTGACATTCTCTCTCTCTCTCACTAACATTCTCTCCCTCTCTGTCACTGTGACATGCTTTCTCTCTCTCTGTCACTGTAACATTCTCTCTCTCTGTCACTGTAACATTCTCTCTCTCTCTCTCAGTGTGACATTCTCTCACTATCTCTCACTGTGACATTCTCTCTCTCTCTTTCTCTCACTGTGACATTCTCTCTCTCTCTCTCTCACTGTGACATACTCTCTCTCTCTCTCTCAATGTGACATTCTCTCTCTCTCTCACTGTGACATTCTCTCTCTCTCACTGTGACATTCTCTCTTTCTCACTGTGACAATCTCTCGCTGTTTCTCTCTGACTCACTGTGACATTCTCTCTCTCTCAATGTGACATTTTCTCTCTCTCTCTCAATGTGACATTCTCTCTCTCTCTCACTAACATTCTCTCCCTCTCTGTCACTGTGACATGCTTTCTCTCTCTCTGTCACTGTAACATTCTCTCTCTCTGTCACTGTAACATTCTCTCTCTCTCTCTCAGTGTGACATTCTCTCACTATCTCTCACTATGACATTCTCTCTCTCACTCTCACTGTGACATTCTCTCTCTCTCACTGTGACATTCTCTCACTGTGACATTCTCTCTCTCTCACTGTGACATTCTCTCTCTCTCTCTCTGTGACATTCTCTCTCTCGCTCTCTCACTGTGACATTCTCTCTCTCTCTGTGACATTCTCTCGCTCTCTGTGACATTCTCTCTCTCTCTCTCACTGTGACATTCTCTCTCTCTCTTCGACATTCTCTCTCTCTCTTCGACATTCTCTCTCTATCTCTCTTCGACATTCTCTCAATCTCTCTCTCACTTCGACATTCTCTCTCTCTCTCTCACTTCGACATTCTCTCTCTCTCTCTCACTTCGACATTCTCTCTCTCTCACTGTGACATTCTCTCTCTCTCTCTCTCTCACTGTGACATTCTCTCTCTCACTGTGACATTCTCTCTCCCTCTCTCTCTCACTGTGACATTTTTCTCTCTCTCTCACTGTGACATTTGCTCTCTCTCTCCCGGTCACATTCTCTATCTCTCTCCCTATGACATTCTCTCTCTTTCTCACTATGACATTCTCTCTCTCTCTCTCACACTGTGATTGTCTCTCTCTCTCACTGTGACATTCTCTCTATCTCTCTCTCACTGTGATATTCTCTCTCTCTCTCACTGTGACATTCTCTCTCTCTCACAGTGACATTCTCTCTCTGTTTATCTCAATGTGACATTCTCTCCCTCTCTCTCTCAATGTAACACTCTCTTTCTCTCTCTCACTGTGACATTCTCTCTTTCTCTCTCCCTCACTGTGACATTCTCTCTCTCTCTCACACAGAGACATTCTCTCTCTCTCTAACAGTGACATTCTCTCACTCTCTCTCTCCCTGTGAGATTCTCTCTTTCTCTCTCACACTGACATTCTCTCTCTCTCACTGTGACATTCTCTCTCTCTCTCACTGTGACATTCTCTCTCTCTCTCTCTCAATGTGACATACTCTCTCTCTCTCTCAATGTGACATTCTCTCTCTCTCTCACTGTGACATTCTCTCTCTCTCTCTCACTGTGACATTCTCTCTCTCTCTGTGACAATCTCTCGCTGTTTCTCTCTGTCTCACTGTGACATTCTCTCTCTCTCAATGTGACATTTTCTCTCTCTCAATGTGACATTCTCTCTCTCTCTCTCACTGTGACATTCTCTCCCTCTCTCTCACTGTAACATTCTCTCCCTCTCTGTCACTGTGACATGCTTTCTCTCTCTCGCTCTCACTGTGACATTCTCTCTCTCACTGTGACATTCTCTCTCTCTCTCACTGTGACATTCTCTCTCACTCTCACTGTGACATTCTCTCTCTCACTGTGACATTCTCTCTCCCTCTCACAGTGACGTTCTCTCTCTCTCAGTGTGACATTCTCTCACTCTCTCTGTGACAATCTCTCTCTCTCTCTCACTGTGACATTCTCTCTCTCTCACTGTGACATTCTCTCTCTCTCTCACTGTGACATTCTCTCTCTCTCACTGTGACATTCTCTCTCTCTTTCACTGTGACATTCTCTCTCATTCTCTCACTGTGACATTCTCTTCTCTCTCACTGTGACATTCTCTCTCTCTCACTGTGACATTCTCTCTCTCTCTCTCACTGTGACATTCTATCTCTCTCTCACTGTGACATTTTATCTCTCTCACTGTGACATTCTCTCTCTCTCTGTGACATTCTCTCGCTCTCTGTGACATTATCTCTCTCACTGTGACATTCTCTCTCTCTCTCACTGTGACATTCTCTCCCTCTCTCACTGTGACATTCTCTCTCTCTCTCACTATGACATTCTCTCTCTCACTCTCACTGTGACATTCTCTCTCTCTCTCTCACTGTGACATTCTCTCACTGTGACATTCTCTCTCTCTCACTGTGACATTCTCTCTCTCTCTCTCTCAGTGACATTCTCTCTCTCGCTCTCTCACTGTGACATTCTCTCTCTCTCTGTGACATTCTCTCGCTCTCTGTGACATTCTCTCTCTCTCTCTCACTGTGACATTCTCTCTCTCTCTTCGACATTCTCTCTCTCTCTTCGACATTCTCTCTCTATCTCTCTTCGACATTCTCTCAATCTCTCTCTCACTTCGACATTCTCTCTCTCTCTCTCACTTCGACATTCTCTCTCTCTCTCTCACTTCGACATGCTCTCTCTCTCTCTCACTTCGACATGCTCTCTCTCTCTCTCACTTCGACATGCTCTCTCTCTCTCTCACTTCGACATGCTCTCTCTCTCTCTCACTTCGACATGCTCTCTCTCTCTCTCACTTCGACATGCTCTCTCTCTCTCACATCGACATTCTCTCTCTCTCTCACATCGACATTCTCTCTCTCTCTGTCTCACTTCGACATTCTCTCTCTCTCACAGTGACATTCTCGCTCTCTCTCTCTCTCCCTGTGACATTCCCTCTCTCTCTCTCTCTCTCTCACTGTGACATTCTCTCTCTCTCTCTCTCACTGTGATATTCTCTCTCTCTCACTGTGACCTTCTCTCTCTCTCACTGTGACCTTCTCTCTCTCTCACTGTGACCTTCTCTCTCTCTCACTGTAACCATCTCTCTCTCTCACTGTGACATTGTCTCTCTCTCTATGACATTCTCTCTCTCTCACTGTGACAATCTCTCTCTCTCTCTCTCGCTGTGACATTCTCCCTCTCTCTCTCACTGTGAAATTCTCCCTCTCTCTCTCACTGTGACATTTTCTCTCTCTCTCTCTCTCACTGTGACATTCGCTCTCTCTCCCTGTGACATTTTCTCTCTTTCTCACTATGACATTCTCTCTCTCTCTCACTGTGATTCTCTCTCTCTCTCTCTCACTGTGACATTCTCGCGCTCTCTCTCTCTGTGATATTCTCTCTCTCTCTCACTGTGATATTCTCTCTCACTCAGTGACATTTTCTCTCTCTCACAGTGACATTCTCTCTCTCTCTCTATCAATGTGACATTCCCTGTCTCTCTCTCAATGTGACATTCTCTTTCTCTCTCTCACTGCGACATTCTCTCTTTCTCTCTCCCTCACTGTGACATTCTCTCTCTCTCTCACAGAGACATTCTCTCTCTCTCTAACAGTGACATTCTCTCACTCTCTCTCTCCCTGTGAGATTCTCTCTTTCTCTCTCACACTGACATTCTCTCTCTCTCACTGTGACATTCTCTCTCTCTCTCACCGTGACATTCTCTCTCTCTCTCACCGTGACATTCTCTCTCTCTCTCACCGTGACATTCTCTCTCTCTCTCTCTCTCACTGTGACATACTCTCTCTCTCTCTCTCAATGTGACATTCTCTCTCTCTCTCACTGTGACATTCTCTCTCTCTCACTGTGACATTCTCTCTTTCTCACTGTGACAATCTCTCGCTGTTTCTCTCTGACTCACTGTGACATTCTCTCTCTCTCAATGTGACATTTTCTCTCTCTCTCTCAATGTGACATTCTCTCTCTCTCTCACTAACATTCTCTCCCTCTCTGTCACTGTGACATGCTTTCTCTCTCTCTGTCACTGTAACATTCTCTCTCTCTGTCACTGTAACATTCTCTCTCTCTCTCTCAGTGTGACATTCTCTCACTATCTCTCACTGTGACATTCTCTCTCTCTCTTTCTCTCACTGTGACATTCTCTCTCTCTCTCACTGTGACATTCTCTCTCTCTCTCCCACTGTGACATTCTCTCTCTCTCTCACTAAGTGTGACATTCTCTCTCTCTCTCTCACTAAGTGTGACATTCTCTCTCTCTCACTGTGACATTCTCTCTCTCTCTCACTGTGACATTCTCTCTCTCTCACTGTGACATTCTCTCTCTCTTTCACTGTGACATTCTCTCTCATTCTCTCACTGTGACATTCTCTTCTCTCTCTCACTGTGACATTCTCTCTCTCTCTCTCACTGTGACATTCTATCTCTCTCACTCACTGTGACAGTCTATCTCTCTCTCATTGTGACATTTTATCTCTCTCACTGTGACCTTCTCTCTCTCTCACTGTAACCATCTCTCTCTCTCACTGTGACATTGTCTCTCTCTCTATGACATTCTCTCTCTCTCACTGTGACAATCTCTCTCTCTCTCTCGCTGTGACATTCTCCCTCTCTCTCTCACTGTGAAATTCTCCCTCTCTCTCTCACTGTGACATTTTCTCTCTCTCTCTCTCTCTCTCACTGTGACATTCGCTCTCTCTCTCCCTGTGACATTTTCTCTCTTTCTCACTATGACATTCTCTCTCTCTCTCACTGTGATTCTCTCTCTCTCTCTCTCACTGTGACATTCTCGCTCTCTCTCTCTCTGTGATATTCTCTCTCTCTCTCACTGTGATATTCTCTCTCACTCAGTGACATTTTCTCTCTCTCACAGTGACATTCTCTCTCTCTCTCTATCAATGTGACATTCCCTGTCTCTCTCTCAATGTGACATTCTCTTTCTCTCTCTCACTGTGACATTCTCTCTTTCTCTCTCCCTCACTGTGACATTCTCTCTCTCTCTCACAGAGACATTCTCTCTCTCTCTAACAGTGACATTCTCTCACTCTCTCTCTCCCTGTGAGATTCTCTCTTTCTCTCTCACACTGACATTCTCTCTCTCTCACTGTGACATTCTCTCTCTCTCTCACCGTGACATTCTCTCTCTCTCTCACCGTGACATTCTCTCTCTCTCTCTCACTGTGACATACTCTCTCTCTCTCTCTCAATGTGACATTCTCTCTCTCTCTCACTGTGACATTCTCTCTCTCTCACTGTGACATTCTCTTTCTCACTGTGACAATCTCTCGCTGTTTCTCTCTGACTCACTGTGACATTCTCTCTCTCTCAATGTGACATTTTCTCTCTCTCTCTCAATGTGACATTCTCTCTCTCTCTCACTATCATTCTCTCCCTCTCTGTCACTGTGACATGCTTTCTCTCTCTCTGTCACTGTAACATTCTCTCTCTCTGTCACTGTAACATTCTCTCTCTCTCTCTCACTGTGACATTCTCTCACTATCTCTCACTGTGACATTCTCTCTCTCTCTTTCTCTCACTGTGACATTCTCTCTCTCTCTTTCTCTCACTGTGACATTCTCTCTCTCTCTCCCACTGTGACATTCTCTCTCTCTCTCACTAAGTGTGACATTCTCTCCCTCTCTCTCACTGTGACATTCTCTCTCTCTCACTGTGACATTCTCTCTCTCTCACTGTGACATTCTCTCTCTCTCTCACTGTGACATTCTCTCTCTCTCTCACTGTGACATTCTCTCTCTCTTTCACTGTGACATTCTCTCTCTCTTTCACTGTGACATTCTCTCTCATTCTCTCACTGTGACATTCTCTTCTCTCTCTCACTGTGACATTCTCTCTCTCTCTCTCACTGTGACATTCTATCTCTCTCACTCACTGTGACATTCTATCTCTCTCTCACTGTGACATTTTATCTCTCTCACTGTGACATTCTCTCTCTCTCTGTGACATTCTCTCGCTCTCTGTGACATTATCTCTCTCACTGTGACATTCTCTCTCTCTCTCACTGTGACATTCTCTCCCTCTCTCACTGTGACATTCTCTCTCTCTCTCACTATGACATTCTCTCTCTCACTCTCACTGTGACATTCTCTCTCTCTCACTGTGACATTCTCTCACTGTGACATTCTCTCTCTCTCACTGTGACATTCTCTCTCTCTCTCAGTGACATTCTCTCTCTCTCTCAGTGACATTCTCTCTCTCTCTCAGTGACATTCTCTCTCTCGCTCTCTCACTGTGACATTCTCTCTCTCTCTGTGACATTCTCTCGCTCTCTGTGACATTCTCTCGCTCTCTGTGACATTCTCTCTCTCTCTCTCACTGTTACATTTTCTCTCTCTCTCACTGTGACATTCTCTCTCTCTCTCTCACTGTGAAATGCCCTCTATCTCTCACTGTGACATTCTCTCTCTCTCTCACTGTGACATTCTCTCTCTCTCTCACTGTGACATTCCCTCTCTCTCTCACTGTGACATTCCCTCTCTCTCTCACTGTGACATTCTCTCTCTCTCTCACTGTGACATTCTCTCTCTCTCTCACTGTGACATTCTCTCTCTCTCTCTCTCACTGTGACATACTCTCTCTCTCTCTCTCAATGTGACATTCTCTCTCTCTCTCACTGTGACATTCTCTCTCTCTCACTGTGACATTCTCTCTTTCTCACTGTGACAATCTCTCGCTGTTTCTCTCTGACTCACTGTGACATTCTCTCTCTCTCAATGTGACATTTTCTCTCTCTCTCTCAATGTGACATTCTCTCTCACTCTCACTAACATTCTCTCCCTCTCTGTCACTGTGACATGCTTTCTCTCTCTCTGTCACTGTAACATTCTCTCTCTCTGTCACTGTAACATTCTCTCTCTCTCTCTCACTGTGAAATGCCCTCTATCTCTCACTGTGACATTCTCTCTCTCTCTCACTGTGACATTCTCTCTCTCTCTCACTGTGACATTCCCTCTCTCTCTCACTGTGACATTCCCTCTCTCTCTCACTGTGACATTCTCTCTCTCACTGTGACATTCTCTCTCTCTCTCACTGTGACATTCTCTCTCTCTCTCTCTCACTGTGACATACTCTCTCTCTCTCTCTCAATGTGACATTCTCTCTCTCTCTCACTGTGACATTCTCTCTCTCTCACTGTGACATTCTCTCTTTCTCACTGTGACAATCTCTCGCTGTTTCTCTCTGACTCACTGTGACATTCTCTCTCTCTCAATGTGACATTTTCTCTCTCTCTCTCAATGTGACATTCTCTCTCACTCTCACTAACATTCTCTCCCTCTCTGTCACTGTGACATGCTTTCTCTCTCTCTGTCACTGTAACATTCTCTCTCTCTGTCACTGTAACATTCTCTCTCTCTCTCTCACTGTGACATTCTCTCTCTCTCTCCCACTGTGACATTCTCTCTCTCTCTCACTAAGTGTGACATTCTCTCTCTCTCTCTCACTGTGACATTCTCTCTCTCTCTCTCACTGTGACATTCTCTCTCTCACTGTGACATTCTCTCTCTCACTGTGACATTCTCTCTCCCTCTCTCTCTCACTGTGACATTTTTCTCTCTCTCTCACTGTGACATTTGCTCTCTCTCTCCCGGTCACATTCTCTATCTCTCTCCCTATGACATTCTCTCTCTTTCTCACTATGACATTCTCTCTCTCTCTCACACACTGTGATTGTCTCTCTCTCTCACTGTGACATTCTCTCTCTCTCTCTCTCACTGTGATATTCTCTCTCTCTCTCACTGTGACATTCTCTCTCTCTCACAGTGACATTCTCTCTCTGTTTATCTCAATGTGACATTCTCTCCCTCTCTCTCTCAATGTGACACTCTCTTTCTCTCTCTCACTGTGACATTCTCTCTTTCTCTCTCCCTCACTGTGACATTCTCTCTCTCTCTCACACAGAGACATTCTCTCTCTCTCTAACAGTGACATTCTCTCACTCTCTCTCTCCCTGTGAGATTCTCTCTTTCTCTCTCACACTGACATTCTCTCTCTCTCACTGTGACATTCTCTCTCTCTCTCACCGTGACATTCTCTCTCTCTCTCTCTCAATGTGACATACTCTCTCTCTCTCTCTCAATGTGACATTCTCTCTCTCTCTCTCACTGTGACATTCTCTCTCTCTCTGTGACAATCTCTCGCTGTTTCTCTCTGTCTCACTGTGACATTCTCTCTCTCTCAATGTGACATTTTCTCTCTCTCTCTCAATGTGACATTCTCTCTCTCTCTCTCACTGTAACATTCTCTCCCTCTCTCTCACTGTAACATTCTCTCCCTCTCTGTCACTGTGACATGCTTTCTCTCTCTCTCTCACTGTAACATTCTATCTCTCTCTCTGTCATTGTAACATTTTCTCTCTCTCAAAGTGACATTCTCTCACTATCTCTCACTGTGACATTCTCTCACTCTCTCTCTCTGACGGTGAAATTCACACTCGCTCTCACACTGTGACATTCTCTCTCTCTCTCTCTCTCTCTCACTGTGACATTCTCTCTCTCTCTCTCACTGTGACATTCTCTCTCTCTCTCTCTCTCACTGTGACATTCTCTCTCTCTCTCTCTCTCACTGTGACATTCTCTCTCTCTCTCACTGTGACATTCTCTCTCTCTCTCTCACTGTGACATACTCTCTCTCTCTCTCTCTCAATGTGACATTCTCTCTCTCTCTCACTGTGACATACTCTCTCTCTCTCACTGTGACATACTCTCTCTCTCTCTCTCTCAATGTGACATTTTCTCTATCTCTCTCAATGTGACATTCTCTCTCTCTCTCACTGTAACATTCTCTCCCTCTCTCACTGTAACATTCTCTCCCTCTCTGTCACTGTGACATGCTTTCTCTCTCTCTGTCACTGTAACATTCTATCTCTCTCTCTGTCACTGTAACATTCTCTCTCTCTCTCTCTCACTGTGACATTCTCTCACTATCTCTCACTGTGACATTCTCTCACTCTCTCTCTCTGACTTTGAAATTCTCACTCGCTCTCACACTGTGACATTCTCTCTCTCTCTCTCTCTCACTGTGACATTCTCTCTCTCTCTCACTGTGACATTCTCTCTCTCTCTCCCACTGTGACATTCTCTCTCTCTCTCACACTGTGACATTCTTTCTCTCTCTCACTAAGTGTGACATTCTCTCTCTCTCTCTCTCACTGTGACATTCTCTCTCTCTCTCTCACTGTGACCTTCTCTATCTCTCATTGTGAACTTCTCTCTCTCTCTCACTCTGACATTCTCTCTCTCTCTCTGTGACATTCTCTCTCTCTCACTGTGACATTCCCTCTCTCTCACTGTGACATTCCCTCTCTCTCACTGTGACATTCCCTCTCTCTCACTTGTGACATTCTCTCTCTCGCTCACATGTGACATTCTCTCTCGCTCTCTGTGACATTCTCTCTCTCTCACTGTGACATTCTCTCTCTCTCACTGTGACATTCTCTCTCTCTCACTGTGACATTCTCTCTCTCTCACTGTGACATTCTCTCTCTCTCACTGTGACATTCTCTCTCTCTCACTGTGACATTCTCTCTCTCTCACTGTGACATTCTCTCTCTCTCTCACTGTGACATTCTCTCTCACTCTCACTGTGACATTCTCTCTCTCACTGTGACATTCTCTCTCCCTCTCACAGTGACGTTCTCTCTCTCTCAGTGTGACATTCTCTCTCTCTCTGTGACAATCTCTCTCTCTCTCTCACTGTGACATTCTCTCTCATTCTCTCACTGTGACATTCTCTCTCTCTCTCTCACTGTGACATTCTATCTCTCTCACTCACTGTGACATTCTCTCTCTCTCTCACTGTGACATTTTATCTCTCTCACTGTGACATTCTCTCTCTCTCTGTGACATTCTCTCTCTCTCTGTGACATTCTCTCGCTCTCTGTGACATTATCTCTCTCACTGTGACATTCTCTCTCTCACTGTGACATTCTCTCTCTCTCTCACTGTGACATTCTCTCCCTCTCTCACTGTGACATTCTCTCCCTCTCTCACTGTGACATTCTCTCTGTCTCTCACTATGACATTCTCTCTCTCTCTCACTATGACATTCTCTCTCTCTCTCACTATGACATTCTCTCTCTCTCTCTCACTGTGACATTCTCTCTCTCTCACTGTGACATTCTCTCTCTCTCACTGTGACATTCTCTCTCTCTCTCTCTCTCTCAGTGACATTCTCTCTCTCGCTCTCTCACTGTGACATTCTCTCTCTCTCTGTGACATTCTGTCTCTCACTGTGACATTCGCTCTCTCTCTCACTGTGACATTCTCTCTCTCACTGTGACATTCTCTCTCTCTCTCACTGTGACATTTTCTCTCTCTCTCTCTCTCACTGTGACATTCTCTCTCTCGCTCTCTCTCACTGTGACA
This sequence comes from Carcharodon carcharias, assembly GCF_017639515.1. Taxonomy (NCBI): domain Eukaryota; kingdom Metazoa; phylum Chordata; class Chondrichthyes; order Lamniformes; family Lamnidae; genus Carcharodon; species Carcharodon carcharias. The sequence goes on from NC_054485.1 coordinate 33,061,082, forward strand.
TTCTCTCTCTCGCTCTCTCACTGTGACATTCTCTCGCTCTCTGTGACATTCTCTCGCTCTCTCACTGTGACATTCTCTCTCTTTCTCACTGTGACATTCTCTCTCTCTCTCTCACTGTGACATTCTCTCTCTCTCTCTCATTGTGATATTCTCTCTCTCTCTCACTGTGACATTCTCTCTCTCTCACAGTGACATTCTCTGTTTCTCTCAATGTGACATTCTCTCCCTCTCTCTCTCAATGTGACACTCTCTTTCTCTCTCTCACTGTGACATTCTCTCTTTCTCTCTCCCTCACTGTGACATTCTCTCTCTCTCTCACAGAGACATTCTCTCTCTCTCTCACAGAGACATTCTCTCTCTCTCTAACAGTGACATTCTCTCACTCTCTCTCTCCCTGTGAGATTCTCTCTTTCTCTCTCACACTGACATTCTCTCTCTCACTGTGACATTCTCTCTCTCTCTCCCCGTGACATTCTCTCTCTCTCTCCCCGTGACATACTCTCTCTCTCTCACTGTGACATACTCTCTCTCTCTCTCAATGTGACATTCTCTCTCTCTCTCACTGTGACATTCTCTCTCTCTCTCTCACTGTGACATTCTCTCTCTCTCTGTGACAATCTCTCGCTGTTTCTCTCTGTCTCACTGTGACATTCTCTCTCTCTCAATGCGACATTTTCTCTCTCTCTCTCAATGTGACATTCTCTCCCTCTCTCACACTGTGACATTCTTTCTCTCTCTCACTAAGTGTGACATTCTCTCTCTCTCTCTGTGTGACATTCTCTCTCTCTCTCTCACTGTAACATTCTCTCTCTCTCTCACTGTAACATTCTCTCCCTCTCTGTCACTGTGACATGCTTTCTCTCTCTCTGTCACTGTAACATTCTATCTCTCTCTCTGTCACTGTAACATTCTCTCTCTCTCTCTCACTGTGACATTCTCTCACTATCTCTCACTGTGACATTCTCTCACTCTCTCTCTCTGACTGTGAAATTCTCACTCGCTCTCACACTGTGACATTCTCTCTCTCTCTCTCTCTCACTGTCACATTCTCTCTCTCTCTCTCTCACTGTGACATTCTCTCTCTCTCTCCCACTGTGACATTCTCTCTCTCTCTCACACTGTGACATTCTTTCTCTCTCTCACTAAGTGTGACATTCTCTCTCTCTCTCTGTGTGACATTCTCTCTCTCTCTCTGTGTGACATTCTCTCTCTCTCTCTCACTGTGACCTTCTCTATCTCTCATTGTGAACTTCTCTCTCTCTCTCTCTCACTCTGACATTCTCTCTCTCTCTCGGTGACATTCTCTCTCTCTCTCACTGTGACATTCCCTCTCTCGCTCACTGTGACATTCCCTCTCTCGCTCACTTGTGACATTCCCTCTCTCGCTCACTTGTGACATTCCCTCTCTCACTCACTTGTGACATTCTATCTCTCTCTCTGTGACATTCTCTCGCTCTCTCTGTGACATTCTCTCGCTCTCTGTGACATTATCTCTCTCTCACTGTGACATTCTCTCTCGCTCACTATGACATTCTCTCTCTCTCACTGTGACATTCTCTCTCTCTCTCACTGTGACATTCTCTCTCACTCTCACTCTGACATTCTCTCTCTCACTGTGACATTCTCTCTCCCTCTCACAGTGACGTTCTCTCTCTCTGTGTGACATTCTCTCTCTCTCTGTGACAATCTCTCTCTTTCTCACTGTGACATTCTCGCTCATTCAATCACTGTGACATTCTCTCTGTCTCTCTCACTGTGACATTCTATCTCTCTCACTCACTGTGACATTCTATCTCTCTCTCACTGTGACATTCTCTCTCTCTCTCACTGTGACATTCTCTCTCTCTCACTGTGACATTCTCTCTCTCTCACTGTGACATTTTATCTCTCTCACTGTGACATTTTATATCTCTCACTGTGACATTTTATATCTCTCACTGTGACATTCTCTCTCTCTCTGTGACATTCTCTCGCTCTCTGTGACATTATCTCTCTCACTGTGACATTCTCTCTCTCTCTCACTGTGACGTTCTCTCCCTCTCTCACTGTGACATTCTCTCTCTCTCTCACTATGACATTCTCTCTCTCACTCTCACTGTGACATTCTCTCTCTCTCACTGTGACATTCTCTCTCTCTCTCTCACTGTGACATTCTCTCTCTCACTGTGACATTCTCTCTCTCTCTCTCTCTCTCTCTCTGTGACATTCTCTCTGTCTCGCTGTGACATTCTCCCTCTCTCTCTCTCTCACTGTGACATTCTCTCTCTCTCTCTCTGACTTTGACAATCTCTCTCTCTCACTGTGACATTCTCTCTCTCTCTCTCTCACTCGCTGTGACATTCTCTCTCTGTCTCACTGTAACATTCTCTCTCCCTCCCTCTCATTGTGACATTTTCTCTCTCTCGCTCACGGTGACATTCGCTCTCTCTCTCGCTGTGACATTCTCTCTCTTTCTCACTATGACATTCTCTCTCTCTCACTGTGATTCTCTCTCTCTCTCTCTCTGTGACATTCTCTCTCTCTCAGTGACATTCTCTCACTCTCTCACTGTGACATTCTCTCTCTCTCGCTCACTGTGACATTCTCTCTCTCTTTCTCTCTCTCACTGTGACATTCTCTCTCTCTCTGTGACATTCTCTCTCTCTCACTGTGACATTCTCTCTCTCTCACTGTGACATTCTCTCTCTCTCACTGTGACATTCTCTCTCTCTCACTGTGACATTCTCTCTCTCTCACTGTGACATTCTCTCTCTCTCACTGTGACATTCTCTCTCTCTCTCTCTCACTGTGACATTCCCTCTCTCTCTCTCTCTGTCACCGAGACATTCTCTCTCTCTCTCTCTCTCACTGTGACATTCCCTCTCTTTCACTCTCTCTCTCTCACCGAGACATTCTCTCTCTCTCTCTCTCTCACTGTGACATTCTCCCTCTCCCTGTGACATTCTCTCTCTCTCTCTCACTGTGACATTCTCTCTCTCTCTTTCTCACTGTGGCATTCGCTCTCTCTCTGTCTCTCTCTCACTGTGACATTCTCTCTCTCTCTGTGACATTCTCTCTCTCTCACTGTGACATTCTCTCTCTCTCGCTGTGACATTCTCTCTCTCTCACTGTGACATTCTCTCTCTCCCTCACTGTGACATTCTCTCTCTCTCTCTCTCACTGTGACAATCCCTCTCTCTCTCTCTCTCTCTCTGTCACCGAGACATTCTCTCTCTCTCTCTCTCTCTCTCACTGTGACATTCCCTCTCTCTCTCTCTCTCTCTCTCACCGAGACATTCTCTCTCTCTCTCTCTCACTGTGACATTCTCTCTCTCTCTCACTGTGGCATTCTACCTCTCTCACTGTGACATTCTCTCTCTCTCTCTCTCACTGTGACATTCTCTCTCTCTCTTTCTCACTGTGGCATTCGCTCTCTCTCTGTCTCTCTCTCACTGTGATATTCTCTTTCTCTCTCTCGCTGTGACATTCTCTCGCTCTCTCTCTCTCACTGTGAAATTCTCTCTCTCTCACACTGTGACATTCTCTCCATCTCTCTCACTGTGACATTCTATCTCTCTCTCACTGTCACATTCTCTCTCTCTCTCTCACTGTGACATTCTCTCTCTCTCTCTCACTGTGACATTCTCTCTCTCTCTCACTGTGACATTCTCTCTCTCTCACTGTGACATTCTCTCTCTCTCAGTGACATTCTCTCGCTCTCTCACTGTGACATTCTCTCTCTCGCTCTCTCACTGTGACATTCTCTCTCTCGCTCTCTCACTGTGACATTCTCTCTCTCTCTTCGACATTCTCTCTCTCTCTTCGACATTCTCTCTCTCTCTTCGACATTCTCTCTCTCTCTTCGACATTCTCTCTCTCTCTCTCTTCGACATTCTCTCTCTCTCTCTTCGACATTCTCTCTCTCTCTCTCTTCGACATTCTCTCTCTATCTCTCTTCGACATTGTCTCTCTATCTCTCTTCGACATTCTCTCTCTATCTCTCTTCGACATTCTCTCAATCTCTCTCTCACTTCGACATTCTCTCTCTCTCTCTCACTTCGACATGCTCTCTCTCTCTCTCACTTCGACATGCTCTCTCTCTATCTCTCTTCGACATTCTCTCAATCTCTCTCTCACTTCGACATGCTCTCTCTCTCTCTCACTTCGACATGCTCTCTCTCTCTCTCACTTCGACATGCTCTCTCTCTCTCTCACTTCGACATGCTCTCTCTCTCTGTCTCACTTCGACATGCTCTCTCTCTCACAGTGACATTCTCTCTCTCTCTCTCTCTCTCCCTGTGACGTTCCCTCTATCTCTCTCTCACTGTGACAATCTCACTCTCTCTCTCTCACTGTGAAATTCTCTCTCTCTCACTGTGACCTTCTCTCTCTCTCACTGTGACCTCTCTCTCTCACTGTGACCTCTCTCTCCCACTGTGACCTCTCTCTCTCACTGTGACCTCTCTCTCTCACTGTGACCTCTCTCTCTCACTGTGACCATCTCTCTCTCTCACTGTGACATTTTCTCTCTCTCTCTCTATGACATTCTCTCTCTCTCACTGTGACAATCTCTCTCTCTCTCTCGCTGTGACATTCTCTCTCTCTCTCTCTGACTTTGACAATCTCTCTCTCTCTCACTGTGACATTCTCTCTCTCTCTCACTGTAACATTCTCTCTCACTGTGACATTCTCTGTCTCTCTCTCACTGTGACATTCTCTCTCTCTCTCACTTTGACATTCTCTCTCTCTCTCACTGTGACATTCTCTGTCTCTCTGTGACATTCTCTGTCTCTCTGTGACATTCTCTGTCTCTCTCTCTCACTGTGACATTCTCTCTCTCACTGTGACAATCTCTCTCTCTCACTGTGACATTCTCTCTCTCTCACTGTGACATTCTCTCTCTCTCTCACTGTGACATTCTCTCCCTCTCTCACTGTGAAATTCTCTCTCTCTCTGTGACATTCTCTCTCTCTCACTCGCACTGTTACATTCTCTCTATCTCACTGTGACATTCTCTCTCTCTCTCTCACTGTGACATTCTCTCTCTCTCTCTCTCTCACTGTGACATTCTCTCTCTCTGTCTCACTGTGACATTCTCTCTCTCTCTGTGACATTCTCTCTCTCTCACTGTGACTTTCTCTCTCTCTCTCTCACTATAACATTCTCTCTCTCTCTCACTATAACATTCTCTCTCTCTCTCACTGTAACATTCTCTCTCTCTCTCACTGTAACATTCTCTCTCTCTGTGACATTCTCTCTCTCTGTGACATTCTCTCTCTCTCTCTCACTGTGACATTTTCTCTCTCTCTCTCACTGTTTCACTGTGACATTCTCTCTCTCTCTCACTGTGACATTCTCTCTCTCTCACTGTGACATTCTCTCTCTCTCACTGTGACATTCTCTCTCTCTCACTGTGACATTCTCTCTCTCTGTGACATTCTCTCTCTCTCTCTCTCGCTGTGACGTTCTCTGTCTCTCTCACTTTGACATTCTCTGCCTCTCTCACTGTGACATTCTCTGCCTCTCTCACTGTGACATTCTCTCTCTCTCACTGTGACATTCTCTCTCTCTCACTCTGACATTCTCTCTCTCTCACTCTGACATTCTCTCTCTCTCACTCTGACATTCTCTCTCTCTCACTCTGACATTCTCTCTCTCTCACTCTGACATTCTCTCTCTCTCACTCTGACATTCTCTATCTCTCTCACTGTGACATTTTCTCTCTCTCTCTCACTGTTTCACTGTGACATTCTCTCTCTCTCTCACTGTGACATTCTCTCTCTCTCACTGTGACATTCTCTCTCTCTCACTGTGACATTCTCTCTCTCTCTCTCACTATGACATTCTCTCTATCTCACTGTGACATTCTCTCTCTCTCTCTCTCACTATGACATTCTCTCTGTCTCACTGTGACATTCCCTCTCACTCTCTGTGACATTCTCTCTCTCTCACTGTGACATTCTCTCTCTCTCACTGTGACATTCTCTCTCTCACTCACTGTGACATTCTCTCTGTGACATTCTCTCTCTCTCTGTGACATTCTCTCTCTCTCACTCTCACTGTGACATTCTCTCTACGTCACTGTGACATTCTCTCTCTCTCTCACTGTGACATTCTCTCTGTCTCTCGCTGTGACATTCTCTCTATCTCAGTGACATTCTCTCTCTCTCTCTCACTGTGACATTCTCTCTCTCTCACTGTGACATTCTCTCTCTCTCACTGTGACATTCTCTCTCTCTCACTGTGACATTCTCTCTCTCTCACTGTGACATTCTCTCTCTCTGTGACATGCTCTCTCTCTGTGACATGCTCTCTCTCTCTCTGTGACATGCTCTCTCTCTCTCTGTGACATGCTCTCTCTCTCTGTGACATTCTCTCTCTCTCTCTCTCTCTCTGTGACATTCTCTCTCTCTCTCAGTGACTTTCTCTCTCTCTCTCAGTGACATTCTCTTTCTCAGTGAAATTTGCTCTCTCTCTCTCACTGTGACATTCTCTCTTGCTCACTGTGATATTCTCTTTCGCTCACTGTGACATTCTCTCTCTCTTTGTGACATTCTCTCTCTCTCACTCTCACTGTGACATTCTCTCTCTCTCTCTCTCACTGTTTTACTGTGACATTCTCTCTCTCTCTCACTGTGACATTCTCTCTCTCTCACTGTGATATTCTCTCTCTCTCACTGTGATATTCTCTCTCTCTCTCACTGTGATATTCTCTCTCTCTCTCACTGTGATATTCTCTCTCTCTCTCACTGTGACATTCTCTCTCTCTCTCACTGTGACATTCTCTCTCTCTGTGACATTCTCTCTCTCTCACTGTGACGTTCTCTGTCTCTCTCACTTTGACATTCTCTGCCTCTCTCACTTTGACATTCTCTGCCTCTCTCACTTTGACATTCTCTGCTTCTCTCACTTTGACATTCTCTGCCTCTCTGACTTCAACATTCTCTGTCTCTCTCTCTCACTGTGACATTCTCTCTCTCTCACTGTGACATTCTCTCTCTCACTGTGACATTCTCTCTCTCACTGTGACATTCTCTCTCTCTCACTCTCACTGTGACATTCTCTCTCTCTCTCACTGTGATATTCTCTCTCTCACTGTGACATTCTCTCTCTCTCTCACTGTGACATTCTCTCTCTCTCTCACTGTGACATTCTCTCTCCCTCTCACTGTGACATTCTCTCTCTCACTGTGACTTTCACTCTCTCTCTCACTTTGACATTCTCTCTCTCTCTCACTGTAACATTCTCTCCCTCTCTCACTGTAACATTCTCTCTGTGACATTCTCTCTCTCTCTCTCACTGTGACATTCTCTATCTCTCTCACTGTGACATTTTCTCTCTCTCTCTCACTGTTTCACTGTGACATTATCTCTCTCACTGTGACATTCTCTCTCTCTCACTGTGACATTCTCTCTATCTGTGACATTCTCTCTCTCTCTCTCTCTCACTGTGACGTTCTCTGTCTCTCTCACTTTGACATTCTCTGCCTCTCTCACTGTGACATTCTCTGCCTCTCTCACTGTGACATTCTCTGCCTCTCTCACTGTGACATTCTCTCTCTCTAACTGTGACATTCTCTCTCTCTAACTGTGACATTCTCTCTCTCTCACTGTGACATTCTCTCTCTCTCACTGTGACATTCTCTCTCTCTCACTGTGACATTCTCTCTCTCACTGTGACATTCTCTCTCTCACTGTGACATTCTCTCTCTCTCTCTGTGACATTCTCTCTCTCTCTCTGTGACATTCTCTCTCTCTCGCTCTCATTGTGACATTCTCTCTCTCTCTCTCACTGTGACATTCTCTCTCTCTCTCTCACTGTGACATTCTCTCTCTCTCTCTCACTGTGACATTCTCTCTCTCTCTCTCACTGTGACATTCTCTCTCTCTCTCTCTCACTGTGACATTCTCTCTCTCTCTCTCACTGTGACATTCTCTCTCTCTCTCACTGTGACATTCTCTCTCCCTCTCAGTGTGACATTCTCTCTCTCTCACTGTGACTTTCTCTCTCTCTCTCACTTTGACATTCTCTCTCTCTCTCACTGTAACATTCTCTCTCTCTGTGACATTCTCTGTCTCTCTCACTGTGACATTCTCTGTCTCCCTCACTGTGAGATTCTCTCTCTCTCACTGTAACATTCTCTGTCTCTCTCACTGTGACAATCTCTCTCTCTCTCTCACACTCTGACATTCTCTCTCTCTCTCACTGTGACATTTTATCTCTCTCACTGTGACATTCTCTCTCTCTCTGTGACATTCTCTCACTCTCTGTGACATTATCTCTCTCACTGTGACATTCTCTCTCTCTCTCACTGTGACATTCTCTCCCTCTCTCACTGTGACATTCTCTCTCTCTCACTGTGACATTCTCTCTCTCTCAATGTGACATTCCCTCTCTCTAACTGTGACATTCTCTCTCTCTCTGTGACATTCTTTCTCTCTCAGTCTCACTGTTACATTCTCTCTATCTCACTGTGACATTCTCTCTCTCTCTCACTGTGACATTCTCTCTCTCTCACTGTGACATTCTCTCTCTCTCTCTCACTATGACATTCTCTCTATCTCACTGTGACATTCTGTCTCTCTCTCTCTCACTGTGACATTCTCTCTGTCTCACTGTGACATTCCCTCTCTCTCTCTGTGACATTCTCTCTCTCTCTCTGTGACATTCTCTCTCTCTCACTGTGACATTCTCTCTCTCTCACTGTGACATTCTCTCTCTCACTCACTGTGACATTCTCTCTCTCACTCACTGTGACATTCTCTCTCTCTCTGTGACATTCTCTCTCTCTCACTCTCACTGTGACATTCTCTCTCTCTCACTCTCACTGTGACATTCTCTCTACGTCACTGTGACATTCTCTCTCTCTCTCACTGTGACATTCTCTCTCTCTCTCGCTGTGACATTCTCTCTCTCTCTCGCTGTGACATTCTCTCTCTCTCTCGCTGTGACATTCTCTCTCTCTCTCGCTGTGACATTCTCTCTATCTCAGTGACATTCTATCTCTCTCTCTCACTGTGACATTCTCTCTCTCACTGTGACATTCTCTCTCTCTCACTGTGACATTCTCTCTCTCTGTGACATTCTCTCTCTCTGTGACATGCTCTCTCTCTCTGTGACATTCTCTCTCTCTCTGTGACATGCTCTCTCTCTCTGTGACATTCTCTCTCTCTCTCAGTGACATTCTCTCTCTCAGTGAAATTTGCTCTCTCTCTCTCACTGTGACATTCTCTCTTGCTCACTGTGATATTCTCTCTCGCTCACTGTGACATTCTGTCTCTCACAGTGACATTCTCACTCTCTCACACTGTGACATTCTCTCTCTCTCTCACTGTGACATTCTCTCTCTCTCTCACTGTGACATTCTCCCTCTCTCTCACTGTGACATTCTCCCTCTCTCTCACTGTGACATTCTCCCTCTCTCTCACTGTGACATTCTCCCTCTCTCTCACTGTGACATTCTCCCTCTCTCTCACTGTGACATTCTCTCTCTCGCACTCACTGTGACATTCTCTCTCTCTCTCACTGTGACATTCTCTCTCTCTCTCACTGTGACATTCTCTCTCTCTCTCTCACTGTGACATTCTCTCGCTCTCTCTCTCAGCGTCATTCTCTCTCTCTCTCTCACTGTGACATTCTGTCTCTCTCTCTCAATGTGACATTCTCTCTCTCTCTCTCAATGTGACATTCTCTCTTTCTCTCACTGTTTCACTGTGACATTCTCTCTCTCTCTCACTGTGACATTCTCTCTCTCTCACTGTGATATTCTCTCTCTCTCTCACTGTGACATTCTCTCTCTCTGTGACATTCTCTCTCTCTGTGACATTCTCTCTCTCTCTCACTGTGACGTTCTCTGTCTCTCTCAGTTTGACATTCTCTGCCTCTCTCACTTTGACATTCTCTGCCTCTCTCACTTTGACATTCTCTGCCTCGCTCACTTTGACATTCTCTGCCTCGCTCACTTTGACATTCTCTGCCTCGCTCACTTTGACATTCTCTGCCTCGCTCACTTTGACATTCTCTGCCTCTCTCACTTCAACATTCTCTGTCTCTATCTCTCACTGTGACATTCTCTCTCTCTCACTGTGACATTCTCTCTCTCACTGTGACATTCTCTCTCTCACTGTGACATTCTCTCTCTCACTGTGACATTCTCTCTCTCTTTGTGACATTCTCTCTCTCTTTGTGACATTCTCTCTCTCTCACTCTCACTGTGACATTCTCTCTCTCACTCTCACTGTGATATTCTCTCTCTCACTGTGACATTCTCTCTCTCTCTCTCACTGTGACATTCTCTCTCTCTCTCACTGTGACATTCTCTCTCTCTCTCTCTCACAGTGACATTCTCTCTCCCTCTCAGTGTGACATTCTCTCTCTCACTGTGACTTTCTCTCTCTCCCTCACTTTGACATTCTCTCTCTCCCTCACTTTGACATTCTCTCTCTCTCTCACTATAACATTCTCTCTCTCTCTCACTATAACATTCTCTCTCTCTCTCACTATAACATTCTCTCTCTCTCTCACTATAACATTCTCTCTCTCTCTCACTGTAACATTCTCTCTCTCTCTCACTGTAACATTCTCTCTCTCTGTGACATTCTCTCTCTCTCTCTCACTGTGACATTCTCTATCTCTCTCACTGTGACATTTTCTCTCTCTCTCTCACTGTTTCACTGTGACATTCTCTCTCTCTCTCACTGTGACATTCTCTCTCTCTCACTGTGACATTCTCTCTCTCTCACTGTGACATTCTCTCTCTCTCTCACTGTGACGTTCTCTGTCTCTCTCACTTTGACATTCTCTGCCTCTCTCACTGTGACATTCTCTGCCTCTCTCACTGTGACATTCTCTGCCTCTCTCACTGTGACATTCTCTCTCTCTCACTGTGACATTCTCTCTCTCTCACTCTGACATTCTCTCTCTCTCACTGTGACATTCTCTCTCTCTCACTGTGACATTCTCTATCTCTCTCACTGTGACATTTTCTCTCTCTCTCTCACTGTTTCACTGTGACATTCTCTCTCTCTCTCACTGTGACATTCTCTCTCTCTCACTGTGACATTCTCTCTCTCTCACTGTGACATTCTCTCTCTCTCACTGTGACATTCTCTCTCTCTGTGACATTCTCTCTCTCTCTCTCTCACTGTGACGTTCTCTGTCTCTCTCACTTTGACATTCTCTGCCTCTCTCACTGTGACATTCTCTGCCTCTCTCACTGTGACATTCTCTGCCTCTCTCACTGTGACATTCTCTGTCTCTCACTGTGACATTCTCTCTCTCTCACTGTGACATTCTCTCTCTCTCTCACTGTGACATTCTCTCTCTCTCACTGTGACATTCTCTCTCTCTGTGACATTCTCTCTCTCTCTCTCTCACTGTGACGTTCTCTGCCTCTCTCACTGTGACATTCTCTGCCTCTCTCACTGTGACATTCTCTGTCTCTCACTGTGACATTCTCTCTCTCTCACTGTGACATTTTCTCTCTCTCACTGTGACATTCTCTCTCTCACTGTGACATTCTCTCTCTCTCACTGTGACATTCTCTCTCTCTCACTGTGACATTCTCTCTCTCTCACTGTGACATTCTCTCTCTCTGTGACATTCTCTCTCTCTCACTCTCACTGTGACATTCTCTCTCTCTCTCTCACTGTGACATTCTCTCTCTCTCTCTCTCACTGTGACATTCTCTCTCTCTCTTTCTCACTGTGACATTCTCTCTCTCTCTTTCTCACTGTGACATTCTCTCTCTCTCTCTCACTGTGACATTCTCTCTCTCTCCCTCTCACTGTGACATTCTCTCTCCCTCTCAGTGTGACATTCTCTCTCTCTCACTGTGACTTTCTCTCTCTCTCTCACTTTGACATTCTCTCTCTCTCTCACTGTAACATTCTCTCTCTCTCTCACTGTAACATTCTCTCTCTCTGTGACATTCTCTCTCTCTCTCCCACTGTGACATTCTCTATCTCTCTCTCTCACTGTGACATTCTCTGTCTCTCTCCCTGTGACATTCTCTGTCTCTCTCAGTGACATTCTCTGTCTCTCTCACTGTGACATTCTCTCTCTCTCACTGTGACATTCTCTGTCTCTCTCACTGTGACATTCTCTCTCTCACTGTGACATTCTCTCTCTCACTGTGACATTCTCTATCTCTCTCACTGTGTCATTCTCTCTCTCTCTCACTGTGACATTCTCTCTCTCTCTCACTGTGACATTCTCTCTCTCTCTTACTGTGACATTCTCTCTCTGTGACATTCTTTCTCTCTCACTCTCACTGTTACATTCTCTCTATCTCACTGTGACATTCTCTCTCTCTCTCTCACTGTGACATTCTCTCTCTCTCACTGTGACATTCTCTCTCTCTCTCTCACTATGACATTCTATCTATCTCACTGTGACATTCTCTCTCTCTCTCTCTCACTATGACATTCTCTCTGTCTCACGGTGACATTCCCTCTCACTCTCTGTGACATTCTCTCTCTCTCACTGTGACATTCTCTCTCTCTCACTGTGACATTCTCTCTCTCACTCACTGTGACATTCTCTCAGTGACATTCTCTCTCTCTGTGACATTCTCTCTCTCTCTGTGACATTCTCTCTCTCTCACTGTCACTGTGACATTCTCTCTACGTCACTGTGACATTCTCTCTCTCACTGTGACATTCTCTCTGTCTCTCGCTGTGACATTCTCTCTATCTCAGTGACATTCTCTCTCTCTCTCTCACTGTGACATTCTCTCTCTCTCTCTCACTGTGACATTCTCTCTCTCTCACTGTGACATTCTCTCTCTCTCACTGTGACATTCTCTCTCTCTCACTGTGACATTCTCTCTCTCTCACTGTGACATTCTCTCTCTCTGTGACATTCTCTCTCTCTGTGAGATGCTCTCTCTCTCTGTGACATTCTCTCTCTGTGACATGCTCTCTCTCTCTGTGACATTCTCTCTCTCTCTCTCTCTCTGTGACATTCTCTCTCTCTCTCAGTGACATTCTCTCTCTGTGAAATTTGCTCTCTCTCTCTCACTGTGACATTCTCTCTTGCTCACTGTGATATTCTCTCTCGCTCACTGTGACATTCTCTCTCTCTTTGTGACATTCTCTCTCTCTCACTCTCACTGTGACATTCTCTCTCTCTCTCTCTCACTGTTTCACTGTGACATTCTCTCTCTCTCTCACTGTGACATTCTCTCTCTCTCACTGTGATATTCTCTCTCTCTCACTGTGATATTCTCTCTCTCTCACTGTGATATTCTCTCTCTCTCTCACTGTGACATTCTCTCTCTCTCTCACTGTGACATTCTCTCTCCCTCTCAGTGTGACATTCTCTCTCTCACTGTGACTTTCACTCTCTCTCTCACTTTGACTCTCTCTCTCTCACTGTAACATTCTCTCTCTCTCTCACTGTAACATTCTCTCTCTCTCTCACTGTAACATTCTCTCTGTGACATTCTCTCTCTCTCTCTCACTGTGACATTCTCTATCTCTCTCACTGTGACATTTTCTCTCTCTCTCTCACTGTTTCACTGTGACATTCTCTATCTCTCTCACTGTGACATTCTCTCTCTCTCACTGTGACATTCTCTCTATCTGTGACATTCTCTCTCTCTCTCTCACTGTGACGCTCTCTGTCTCTCTCACTTTGACATTCTCTGCATCTCTCACTGTGACATTCTCTGCCTCTCTCACTGTGACATTCTCTCTCTCTAACCGTGACATTCTCTCTCTCTCACTGTGACATTCTCTCTCTCTCACTGTGACATTCTCTCTCTCTCACTGTGACATTCTCTCTCTCTCACTGTGACATTCTCTCTCTCTCACTGTGACATTCTCTCTCCCACTGTGACATTCTCTCTCTCTCTCTGTGACATTCTCTCTCTCTCTCTGTGACATTCTCTCTCTCTCACTCTCACTGTGACATTCTCTCTCTCTCTCACTGTGACATTCTCTCTCTCTCTCTCACTGTGACATTCTCTCTCTCTCTCTCTCACTGTGACATTCTCTCTCTCTCTCTCACTGTGACATTCTCTCTCTCTCTCTCTCACTGTGACATTCTCTCTCTCTCTCTCACTGTGACATTCTGTCTCTCTCTCTCAATGTGACATTCTCTCTCTCACTGTGACATTCTCTCTCTCACTGTGACATTCTCTCTCCCTCTCTCTCTCACTGTGACATACTCTCTCTCTCTCTCACTGTGACATTCTCTCTCTCTCTCTCACTGTGACATTCTCTCTCTCTCTCTCTCACTGTGACATTCTCTCTCTCTCTATCTCAGTGACATTCTCTCTCTCTCTCTCACTGTGACATTCTCTCTCTCTCACTGTGACATTCTCTCTCTCTCACTGTGACATTCTCTCTCTCTGTGACATGCTCTCTCTCTGTGACATGCTCTCTCTCTCTCTGTGACATGCTCTCTCTCTCTCTGTGACATGCTCTCTCTCTCTGTGACATTCTCTCTCTCTCTCTCTCTCTCTGTGACATTCTCTCTCTCTCTCAGTGACTTTCTCTCTCTCTCTCAGTGACATTCTCTTTCTCAGTGAAATTTGCTCTCTCTCTCTCACTGTGACATTCTCTCTTGCTCACTGTGATATTCTCTTTCGCTCACTGTGACATTCTCTCTCTCTTTGTGACATTCTCTCTCTCTCACTCTCACTGTGACATTCTCTCTCTCTCTCTCTCACTGTTTCACTGTGACATTCTCTCTCTCTCTCACTGTGACATTCTCTCTCTCTCACTGTGATATTCTCTCTCTCTCACTGTGATATTCTCTCTCTCTCACTGTGATATTCTCTCTCTCTCTCAGTGACATTCTCACTCTCTCTCACTGTGACATTCTCTCTCCCTCTCACTGTGACATTCTCCCTCTCTCTCACTGTGACATTCTCTCTCTCTCTCACTGTGACATTCTCTCTCTCGCTCACTGTGACATTCTCTCTCACTCTCTCACTGTGACCTTCTCTCTCTCTCTCACTGTGACATTCTATATCTCTCTCTCACTGTGTCATTCTCTCTCTCTCTCACTGTGACATTCTCTCTCCCTCTCACTGTGACATTCTCCCTCTCTCTCACTGTGACATTCTCTCTCTCTCTCACTGTGACATTCTCTCTCTCGCTCACTGTGACATTCTCTCTCACTCTCTCACTGTGACCTTCTCTCTCTCTCTCACTGTGACATTCTATATCTCTCTCTCACTGTGTCATTCTCTCTCTCTCTCACTGTGACATTCTCTCTCTCTCTCACTGTGACATTCTCTCTCTCTCTCTCACTGTGACATTCTGTCTCTCTCTCTCAATGTGACATTCTCTCTCTCTCTCTCAATGTGACATTCTCTCTTTCTCTCACTGTTTCACTGTGACATTCTCTCTCTCTCTCACTGTGACATTCTCTCTCTCTCACTGTGATATTCTCTCTCTCTCTCACTGTGACATTCTCTCTCTCTCTCTCACTGTGACATTCTCTCTCTCTCTCTCTCTCACTGTGACATTCTCTCTCTCTCTCACTGTGACATTCTCTCTCTCTGTGACATTCTCTCTCTCTCACTGTGACGTTCTCTGTCTCTCTCACTTTGACATTCTCTGCCTCTCTCACTTTGACATTCTCTGCCTCTCTCACTTTGACATTCTCTGCTTCTCTCACTTTGACATTCTCTGCCTCTCTGACTTCAACATTCTCTGTCTCTCTCTCTCACTGTGACATTCTCTCTCTCTCACTGTGACATTCTCTCTCTCACTGTGACATTCTCTCTCTCTCACTCTCACTGTGACATTCTCTCTCTCTCTCACTGTGATATTCTCTCTCTCACTGTGACATTCTCTCTCTCTCTCACTGTGACATTCTCTCTCTCTCTCACTGTGACATTCTCTCTCCCTCTCACTGTGACATTCTCTCTCTCACTGTGACTTTCACTCTCTCTCTCACTTCGACATTCTCTCTCTCTCTCACTGTAACATTCTCTCCCTCTCTCACTGTAACATTCTCTCTGTGACATTCTCTCTCTCTCTCTCACTGTGACATTCTCTATCTCTCTCACTGTGACATTTTCTCTCTCTCTCTCACTGTTTCACTGTGACATTATCTCTCTCACTGTGACATTCTCTCTCTCTCACTGTGACATTCTCTCTCTCTAACTGTGACATTCTCTCTCTCTCACTGTGACATTCTCTCTCTCTCACTGTGACATTCTCTCTCTCTCACTGTGACATTCTCTCTCTCACTGTGACATTCTCTCTCTCACTGTGACATTCTCTCTCTCTCTCTGTGACATTCTCTCTCTCTCTCTGTGACATTCTCTCTCTCTCACTCTCACTGTGACATTCTCTCTCTCTCTCTCACTGTGACATTCTCTCTCTCTCTCTCACTGTGACATTCTCTCTCTCTCTCTCTCACTGTGACATTCTCTCTCTCTCTCTCACTGTGACATTCTCTCTCTCTCTCACTGCGACATTCTCTCTCCCTCTCAGTGTGACATTCTCTCTCTCTCACTGTGACTTTCTCTCTCTCTCTCACTTTGACATTCTCTCTCTCTCTCACTGTAACATTCTCTCTCTCTGTGACATTCTCTGTCTCTCTCACTGTGACATTCTCTGTCTCCCTCACTGTGAGATTCTCTCTCTCTCACTGTAACATTCTCTGTCTCTCTCACTGTGACAATCTCTCTCTCTCTCTCACACTCTGACATTCTCTCTCTCACTGTGTCATTCTCTCTCTCTCTCACTGTGACATTCTCTCTCTCTCTCACTGTGACATTCTCTCTCTCTCTAACTGTGATATTCTCTCTCTCTCTGTGACATTCTTTCTCTCTCAGTCTCACTGTTACATTCTCTCTATCTCACTGTGACATTCTCTCTCTCTCTCACTGTGACATTCTCTCTCTCTCACTGTGACATTCTCTCTCTCTCTCTCACTATGACATTCTCTCTATCTCACTGTGACATTCTGTCTCTCTCTCTCTCACTGTGACATTCTCTCTGTCTCACTGTGACATTCCCTCTCTCTCTCTGTGACATTCTCTCTCTCTCTCTGTGACATTCTCTCTCTCTCACTGTGACATTCTCTCTCTCTCACTGTGACATTCTCTCTCTCACTCACTGTGACATTCTCTCTCTCACTCACTGTGACATTCTCTCTCTCTCTGTGACATTCTCTCTCTCTCACTCTCACTGTGACATTCTCTCTCTCTCACTCTCACTGTGACATTCTCTCTACGTCACTGTGACATTCTCTCTCTCTCTCACTGTGACATTCTCTCTCTCTCTCGCTGTGACATTCTCTCTCTCTCTCGCTGTGACATTCTCTCTCTCTCTCGCTGTGACATTCTCTCTATCTCAGTGACATTCTATCTCTCTCTCTCACTGTGACATTCTCTCTCTCACTGTGACATTCTCTCTCTCTCACTGTGACATTCTCTCTCTCTGTGACATTCTCTCTCTCTGTGACATGCTCTCTCTCTCTGTGACATGCTCTCTCTCTCTGTGACATGCTCTCTCTCTCTGTGACATTCTCTCTCTCTCTCAGTGACATTCTCTCTCTCAGTGAAATTTGCTCTCTCTCTCTCACTGTGACATTCTCTCTTGCTCACTGTGATATTCTCTCTCGCTCACTGTGACATTCTGTCTCTCACAGTGACATTCTCACTCTCTCTCACTGTGACATTCTCTCTCTCTCTCACTGTGACATTCTCTCTCTCTCTCACTGTGACATTCTCCCTCTCTCTCACTGTGACATTCTCCCTCTCTCTCACTGTGACATTCTCCCTCTCTCTCACTGTGACATTCTCCCTCTCTCTCACTGTGACATTCTCGCTCTCTCACTGTGATATTCTCTCTCTCTCTCTCACTGTGACATTCTCTCTCTCGCACTCACTGTGACATTCTCTCTCTCTCTCACTGTGACATTCTCTCTCTCTCTCTCACTGTGACATTCTCTCGCTCTCTCTCTCAGCGTCATTCTCTCTCTCTCTCTCACTGTGACGTTCTCTCTCACTCTCAGTGACATTCCCTCTCTCTCACTGTGACGTTCTCTCTCTCTCTCACTGTGACATTCTCTCTCTCTCTCACAGTGACATTCTCACTCTCTCTCACTGTGACATTCTCTCTCCCTCTCACTGTGACATTCTCCCTCTCTCTCACTGTGACATTCTCTCTCTCTCTCACTGTGACATTCTCTCTCTCGCTCACTGTGACATTCTCTCTCACTCTCTCACTGTGACCTTCTCTCTCTCTCTCACTGTGACATTCTATATCTCTCTCTCACTGTGTCATTCTCTCTCTCTCTCACTGTGACATTCTCTCTCTCTCTCACTGTGACATTCTCTCTCTCTCTCTCACTGTGACATTCTGTCTCTCTCTCTCAATGTGACATTCTCTCTCTCTCTCTCAATGTGACATTCTCTCTTTCTCTCACTGTTTCACTGTGACATTCTCTCTCTCTCTCACTGTGACATTCTCTCTCTCTCACTGTGATATTCTCTCTCTCTCTCACTGTGACATTCTCTCTCTCTGTGACATTCTCTCTCTCTCTCACTGTGACGTTCTCTGTCTCTCTCACTTTGACATTCTCTGCCTCTCTCACTTTGACATTCTCTGCCTCTCTCACTTTGACATTCTCTGCCTCGCTCACTTTGACATTCTCTGCCTCGCTCACTTTGACATTCTCTGCCTCGCTCACTTTGACATTCTCTGCCTCTCTCACTTCAACATTCTCTGTCTCTATCTCTCACTGTGACATTCTCTCTCTCTCACTGTGACATTCTCTCTCTCACTGTGACATTCTCTCTCTCACTGTGACATTCTCTCTCTCTTTGTGACATTCTCTCTCTCTTTGTGACATTCTCTCTCTCTCACTCTCACTGTGACATTCTCTCTCTCACTCTCACTGTGATATTTTCTCTCTCACTGTGACATTCTCTCTCTCTCTCTCACTGTGACATTCTCTCTCTCTCTCACTGTGACATTCTCTCTCTCTCTCTTCTCACAGTGACATTCTCTCTCCCTCTCAGTGTGACATTCTCTCTCTCACTGTGACTTTCTCTCTCTCCCTCACTTTGACATTCTCTCTCTCTCTCACTATAACATTCTCTCTCTCTCTCACTATAACATTCTCTCTCTCTCTCACTATAACATTCTCTCTCTCTCTCACTATAACATTCTCTCTCTCTCTCACTGTAACATTCTCTCTCTCTCTCACTGTAACATTCTCTCTCTCTCTCTCACTGTAACATTCTCTCTCTCTGTGACATTCTCTCTCGCTCTCTCACTGTGACATTATCTCTCTCACTGTGACATTTTCTCTCTCTCTCTCACTGTTTCACTGTGACATTCTCTCTCTCTCTCACTGTGACATTCTCTCTCTCTCACTGTGACATTCTCTCTCTCTGTGACATTCTCTCTCTCTCTCACTGTGACGTTCTCTGTCTCTCTCACTTTGACATTCTCTGCCTCTCTCACTGTGACATTCTCTGCCTCTCTCACTGTGACATTCTCTCTCTCTCACTGTGACATTCTCTCTCTCTCACTGTGACATTCTCTCTCTCTCACTGTGACATTCTCTCTCTCTCACTGTGACATTCTCTATCTCTCTCACTGTGACATTTTCTCTCTCTCTCTCACTGTTTCACTGTGACATTCTCTCTCTCTCTCACTGTGACATTCTCTCTCTCTCACTGTGACATTCTCTCTCTCTCACTGTGACATTCTCTCTCTCTCACTGTGACATTCTCTCTCTCTGTGACATTCTCTCTCTCTCTCTCTCACTGTGACGTTCTCTGTCTCTCTCACTTTGACATTCTCTGCCTCTCTCACTGTGACATTCTCTGCCTCTCTCACTGTGACATTCTCTGCCTCTCTCACTGTGACATTCTCTGCCTCTCTCACTGTGACATTCTCTGCCTCTCTCACTGTGACATTCTCTGTCTCTCACTGTGACATTCTCTCTCTCTCACTGTGACATTCTCTCTCTCTCTCACTGTGACATTCTCTCTCTCTCACTGTGACATTCTCTCTCTCTGTGACATTCTCTCTCTCTCTCTCTCACTGTGACGTTCTCTGCCTCTCTCACTGTGACATTCTCTGCCTCTCTCACTGTGACATTCTCTGTCTCTCACTGTGACATTCTCTCTCTCTCACTGTGACATTCTCTCTCTCTCACTGTGACATTCTCTCTCTCTCACTGTGACATTCTCTCTCTCTGTGACATTCTCTCTCTCTCACTCTCACTGTGACATTCTCTCTCTCTCTCTCACTGTGACATTCTCTCTCTCTCTCTCTCACTGTGACATTCTCTCTCTCTCTTTCTCACTGTGACATTCTCTCTCTCTCTTTCTCACTGTGACATTCTCTCTCTCTCTCTCACTGTGACATTCTCTCTCTCTCCCTCTCACTGTGACATTCTCTCTCCCTCTCAGTGTGACATTCTCTCTCTCTCACTGTGACTTTCTCTCTCTCTCTCACTTTGACATTCTCTCTCTCTCTCACTGTAACATTCTCTCTCTCTGTGACATTCTCTCTCTCTCTCCCACTGTGACATTCTCTATCTCTCTCTCTCACTGTGACATTCTCTGTCTCTCTCCCTGTGACATTCTCTGTCTCTCTCAGTGACATTCTCTGTCTCTCTCACTGTGACATTCTCTCTCTCTCACTGTGACATTCTCTGTCTCTCTCACTGTGACATTCTCTCTCTCACTGTGACATTCTCTCTCTCACTGTGACATTCTCTATCTCTCTCACTGTGTCATTCTCTCTCTCTCTCACTGTGACATTCTCTCTCTCTCTCACTGTGACATTCTCTCTCTCTCTTACTGTGACATTCTCTCTCTGTGACATTCTTTCTCTCTCACTCTCACTGTTACATTCTCTCTATCTCACTGTGACATTCTCTCTCTCTCTCTCACTGTGACATTCTCTCTCTCTCACTGTGACATTCTCTCTCTCTCTCTCACTATGACATTCTCTCTATCTCACTGTGACATTCTCTCTCTCTCTCTCTCACTATGACATTCTCTCTGTCTCACTGTGACATTCTCTCTCTCACTCACTGTGACATTCTCTCAGTGACATTCTCTCTCTCTGTGACATTCTCTCTCTCTGTGACATTCTCTCTCTCTCTGTGACATTCTCTCTCTCTCACTCTCACTGTGACATTCTCTCTACGTCACTGTGACATTCTCTCTCTCACTGTGACATTCTCTCTGTCTCTCGCTGTGACATTCTCTCTATCTCAGTGACATTCTCTCTCTCTCTCTCACTGTGACATTCTCTCTCTCTCACTGTGACATTCTCTCTCTCTCACTGTGACATTCTCTCTCTCTCACTGTGACATTCTCTCTCTCTGTGACATTCTCTCTCTCTGTGAGATGCTCTCTCTCTCTGTGACATTCTCTCTCTGTGACATGCTCTCTCTCTCTGTGACATTCTCTCTCTCTCTCTCTCTGTGACATTCTCTCTCTCTCTCAGTGACATTCTCTCTTTGTGAAATTTGCTCTCTCTCTCTCACTGTGACATTCTCTCTTGCTCACTGTGATATTCTCTCTCGCTCACTGTGACATTCTCTCTCTCTTTGTGACATTCTCTCTCTCTCACTCTCACTGTGACATTCTCTCTCTCTCTCTCTCTCACTGTTTCACTGTGACATTCTCTCTCTCTCTCACTGTGACATTCTCTCTCTCTCACTGTGATATTCTCTCTCTCTCACTGTGATATTCTCTCTCTCTCACTGTGATATTCTCTCTCTCTCTCACTGTGACATTCTCTCTCTCTCTCACTGTGACATTCTCTCTCCCTCTCAGTGTGACATTCTCTCTCTCACTGTGACTTTCACTCTCTCTCTCACTTTGACTCTCTCTCTCTCACTGTAACATTCTCTCTCTCTCTCACTGTAACATTCTCTCTCTCTCTCACTGTAACATTCTCTCTGTGACATTCTCTCTCTCTCTCTCACTGTGACATTCTCTATCTCTCTCACTGTGACATTTTCTCTCTCTCTCTCACTGTTTCACTGTGACATTCTCTATCTCTCTCACTGTGACATTCTCTCTCTCTCACTGTGACATTCTCTCTCTCTGTGACATTCTCTCTCTCTCTCTCACTGTGACGCTCTCTGTCTCTCTCACTTTGACATTCTCTGCATCTCTCACTGTGACATTCTCTGCCTCTCTCACTGTGACATTCTCTCTCTCTAACCGTGACATTCTCTCTCTCTCACTGTGACATTCTCTCTCTCTCACTGTGACATTCTCTCTCTCTCACTGTGACATTCTCTCTCTCTCACTGTGACATTCTCTCTCTCTCACTGTGACATTCTCTCTCCCACTGTGACATTCTCTCTCTCTCTCTGTGACATTCTCTCTCTCTCTCTGTGACATTCTCTCTCTCTCACTCTCACTGTGACATTCTCTCTCTCTCTCACTGTGACATTCTCTCTCTCTCTCTCTCACTGTGACATTCTCTCTCTCTCTCTCTCACTGTGACATTCTCTCTCTCTCTCTCACTGTGACATTCTCTCTCTCTCTCTCTCTCACTGTGACATTCTCTCTCTCTCTCTCACTGTGACATTCTCTCTCCCTCTGTGTGACATTCTCTCTCTCTCACTGTGACTTTCTCTCTCTCTCTCACTTTGACATTCTCTCTCTCTCTCACTGTAACATTCTCTCTCTCTGTGACATTCTCTGTCTCTCTCACTGTGACATTCTCTGTCTCTCTCACTGTGACATTCTCTCTCTCTCACTGTGACATTCTCTCTCTCTCACTGTGACATTCTCTCTCTCTCACTGTGACATTCTCTCTCTCTCTCACTGTGACATTCTCTCTCTCTCTCACTGTGACATTCTCTCTCTCACTGTGACATTCTCTCTCTCTCTCACTGTGACATTCTCTCTCTCTCTGTGACATTCTTTCTCTCTCAGTCTCACTGTTACATTCTCTCTATCTCACTGTGACATTCTCTCTCTCTCTCACTGTGACATTCTCTCTCTCTCACTGTGACATTCTCTCTCTCTCTCTCACTATGACATTCTCTCTATCTCACTGTGACATTCTGTCTCTCTCTCTCACACTGTGACATTCTCTCTGTCTCACTGTGACATTCCCTCTCTCTCTCTGTGACATTCTCTCTCTCTCTCTGTGACATTCTCTCTCTCTCTCTGTGACATTCTCTCTCTCTCACTGTGACATTCTCTCTCTCACTCACTGTGACATTCTCTCTCTCACTCACTGTGACATTCTCTCTCTCTCTGTGACATTCTCTCTCTCTCTGTGACATTCTCTCTCACTCTCACTGTGACATTCTCTCTACGTCACTGTGACATTCTCTCTCTCTCTCACTGTGACATTCTCTCTCTCTCTCGCTGTGACATTCTCTCTATCTCAGTGACATTCTCTCTCTCTCTCTCACTGTGACATTCTCTCTCTCACTGTGACATTCTCTCTCTCTCACTGTGACATTCTCTCTCTCTCACTGTGACATTCTCTCTCTGTGACATTCTCTCTCTGTGACATTCTCTCTCTCTGTGACATTCTCTCTCTCTGTGACATGCTCTCTCTCTCTGTGACATTCTCTCTCTCTGTGACATGCTCTCTCTCTCTGTGACATTCTCTCTCTCTCTCAGTGACATTCTCTCTCTCAGTGAAATTTGCTCTCTCTCTCTCACTGTGACATTCTCTCTTGCTCACTGTGATATTCTCTCTCGCTCACTGTGACATTCTCTCTCTCTCACTGTGACATTCTCTCTCTCTCGCACTTCGACATACTCTCTCTCACTGTGACATTCTCTCTCTCTCACTGTGACATTCTCTCTCTCTCGCACTTCGACATACTCTCTCTCACTGTGACATTATCTCTCTCTCACTGTGACATTCTCTCTCTCTCTCACAGTGACATTCTCTCTCTCTCACAGTGACATTCTCTCTCTCTCAATGTTACATTCTCTCTCTCTCTCACTTCGACATTCTCCCTCTCTCTCTCTAAGTGACATTCTCTCTCTCTCTCTCACTGTGACATTCTCTCTCTCACTGTGACATTCTCTCTCTCACTGTGACATTCATTCTGCCTTGGGGCCAAGCTCCGCCCTTAAGATCACGTGCGCTTCCTGAATTCCCGCGGTGTTTGAGAGTTCTCGCGCATGCTCTGTCCGGATTTGCTGTCTCAGGCTCGGTGTTAACGTTGTGATTTGCGGTCTCTGTGCGTGCAGCTCCGCCATGGAGTATTTGATAGGAATACAGGGCCCAGACTTCGTCCTGGTGGCCTCTGACAGGGTGGCGGCCAGCAGCATTGTCGCCATGAAGCACGGTAAGGCGGCGGAGAGAGTCGGCAGGCCGGAAGAGGCCTGGGATCAGCGGCCCGCACTGACCGAGGGGGGGAGATGGCGGGAGTGTTTCACCACCGTTGGGTTGAGGTTGGGGGTGGGGGTTGGGGAGTGGGGGTGGCGGCAATCGAGAGAGAGCTGTTCCATTGGGGTGGGCGGATGGTGAGAGAGAGAGAGAACTGCTCCATTGGGGTGAAGGGTGGAGTGGAGGGAGAGAGAGAGAGCTGCTCCATTGGTGTGGGGGAGGTATTGGAGTTAGAGAGAGCTGCTCCATTGGTGTGGGGGAGGTATTGGAGGTAGAGAGAGCTGCTCCATTGTTGGGGGGGGTGGAGTGGAGAGAGAGAGCTGCTCCATTGTGGTGAGGGGTGGAGAGAGAGAGAGAGCTGCTCCATTGGGGTGAGGGGTGGAGAGAGAGAGAGAGCTGCTCCATTGGGGTGAGGGGTGGAGTGGAGGGAGAGAGAGAGAGTGCTGCTCCATTGTGGGGGGGGGGGTGGAGTGGAGGGAGAGAGCTGCTCCATTGTGGTGAGGGGTGGAGTGGAGGGAGAGAAAGAGAGCTGCTCCATTGGGGTGAGGGGTGGAGTGGAGAGAGAGAGAGAGAGCTGCTCCATTGGGGTGAGGGGTGGAGTGGAGAGAGAGAGAGAGAGCTGCTCCATTGGAGTGAGGGGTGGAGAGAGAGAAAGAGAGCTGCTCCATTGGGGTGAGGGGTGGAGAGAGAGAGATAGAGCTGCTCCATTGGGGTGAGGGGTGGAGAGAGAGAGAGAGAGAGCTGCTCCATTGGGGTGAGGGGTGGAGAGAGAGAGAGAGAGAGCTGCTCCATTGGATTGAGGGGTGGAGAGAGAGAGAGCTGCTCCATTGGAGTGAGGGGTGGAGTGGAGGGAGAGAAAGAGACCTGCTCCATTGGGGTGAGGGCTGGAGTGGAGAGAGAGAGAGAGAGAGCTGCTCCATTGGGGTGAGGGGTGGAGGGAGAGAGAGAGTGCTGCTCCATTG
Organism: Carcharodon carcharias; assembly: GCF_017639515.1. Classification (NCBI taxonomy): domain Eukaryota; kingdom Metazoa; phylum Chordata; class Chondrichthyes; order Lamniformes; family Lamnidae; genus Carcharodon; species Carcharodon carcharias. The sequence goes on from NC_054485.1 coordinate 33,086,337, forward strand.
GGGTGGGGGGGGTGGAGTGGAGGGAGAGAGAGAGCTGCTCCATTGGGGTGGGGGGGGGCGGGAATGGAGAGACAGCTGTTCCATTGGGGTGGGCGGATGTGGAGAGAGAGAGAGAACTGCTCCATTGGGGTGAGGGGTGGAGTGGAGGGAGAGAGAGAGAACTGCTCCATTGGGGTGAGGGGTGGAGTGGAGGGAGAGAGAGAGAACTGCTCCATTGGGGTGAGGGGTGGAGTGGAGGGAGAGAGAGAGAACTGCTCCATTGGGTTGAGGGGTGGAGTGGAGGGAGAGAGAGAGAACTGCTCCATTGGGGTGAGGGGTGGAGTGGAGGGAGAGAGAGAGAACTGCTCCATTGGGATGGGGGAGGTATTGGAGGGAGAGAGAGCTGCTCCATTGGGGGGGTGGTGGAGTGGAGGGAGAGAGCTGCTCCATTGGGGTGAGAGGTGGTGGGAGAGAAAGAGAGCTGCTCCATTGGGGTGAGGGGTGGAGTGGAGAGAGAGAGAGCTGCTCCATTGGAGTGAGGGGTGGAGAGAGAGAGAGCTGCTCCATTGGGGTGCGGCGGAGTGGAGGGAGAGAGAGAGCTGCTCCATTGGGGTGGGGGGGCGGAAGTAGAGAGAGAGCTGTTCCATTGGGGTGGGGGGGGGTGGGGGGGGGAGGGGGGGGGGGGGGGGGGGGGGGGGGGGGGGGGGGGAGAGAGGGGGGGGGGGGGGGGGGGGGGGGGGGGGGGGGGGGGGAGGGGGGGGGGGGGGGGGGGGGGGGGGGGGGGGGGGGGGGGGGGGGGGGGGGGGGGGGGGGGGGGGGGGGGGGGGGGGGGGGGGGGGGGGGGGGGGGGGGGGGGGGGGGGGGGGGGGGGGGGGGGGGGGGGGGGGGGGGGGGGGGGGGGGGGGGGGGGGGGGGGGGGGGGGGGGGGGGGGGGGGGGGGGGGGGGGGGGGGGGGGGGGGGGGGGGGGGGGGGGGGGGGGGGGGGGGGGGGGGGGGGGGGGGGGGGGGGGGGGGGGGGGGGGGGGGGGGGGGGGGGGGGGGGGGGGGTGGGGGGGGGGGGGGGGGGGGGGGGGGGGGGGGGGGGGGGGGGGGGGGGGGGGGGGGGGGGGGGGGGGGGGGGGGGGGGGGGGGGGGGGGGGGGGGGGGGGGGGGGGGGGGGGGGGGGGGGGGGGGGGGGGGGGGGGGGGGGGGGGGGGGGGGGGGGGGGGGGGGGGGGGGGGGGGGGGTGGGGGGGGGGGGGGGGGGGGGGGGGTGGGGGGGGGGGGGGGGGGGGGGGGGGGGGGGGGGGGGGGGGGGGGGGGGGGGGTGGGGGGGGGGGGGGGGGGGGGGGGGGGGGGGGGGGGGGGGGGGGGGGTGGGGGGGGGGGGGGGGGGGGGGGGGGGGGGGGGGGGGGGGGGGGGGGGGGGGGGGGGGGGGGTGGGGGGGGGGGGGGGGGGGGGGGGGGGGGGGGGGGGGGGGGGGGGGGGGGGGGGGGGGGGGGGGGGGGGGGGGGGGGGGGGGGCTGGGGGGGGGGGGGGGGGGGGGGGGGGGGGGGGGGGGGGGGGGGGGGGGGGGGGGGGGGGGGGGGGGGGGTGGGGGGGGGGGGGGGGGGGGGGGGGGGGGGGGGGGGGGGGGGGGGGGTGGGGGGGGGGGGGGGGGGGGGGGGGGGGGGGGGGGGGGGGGGGGGGGGGTGGGGGGGGGGGGGGGGGGGGGGGGGGGGGGGGGGGGGGGGGGGGGGGTGGGGGGGGGGGGGGGGGGGGGGGGGGGGGGGGGGGGGGTGGGGGGGGGGGGGGGGGGGGGGGGGGGGGGGGGGGGGGGGGGGGGGGGGGGGGGGGGGGGGGGGGGGGGGGCTGGGGGGGGGGGGGGGGGGGGGGGGGGGGGGGGGGGGGGGGGGGGGGGGGGGGGGGGGGGGGGGGGGGGTGGGGGGGGGGGGGGGGGGGGGGGGGGGGGGGGGGGGGGGGGGGGGGGGGGGGGGGGGGGGGGGGGGGGGGGGGGGGGTGGGGGGGGGGGGGGGGGGGGGGGGGGGGGGGGGTGGGGGGGGGGGGGGGGGGGGGGGGGGGGGGGGGGGCTGCTCCATGGGGGGGGGGGGGGGGGGGGGGGGGGGGGGGGGGGGGGGGGCTGGGGGGGGGGGGGGGGGGGGGGGGGGGGGGGGGGGGGGGGGGGGGGGGGGGGGGGCTGGGGGGGGGGGGGGGGGGGGCTGGGGGGGGGGTGGGGGGGGGGGGGGGGGGGGGGGGGGGGAGGGGGGGGGGGGGGGGGGGGGGGGGGGGGGGGGTGGGGGGGGGGGGGGGGGGGGGGGGGGGGGGGGGGGGGGGGAGTGGGGGGGGGGGGGGGGGGGGGGGGGGGGGGGGGGGGGGGGGGGGGGGAGGGGGGGGGGGGGGGGGGGGGGGGGGGGGGGGGGGGGGGGGGGGGGGGGGGGGGGGGGGGGGGGGGGGGGGGGGGGGGGGGGGGGGGGGGGGGGGGGGGTTGGGGGTGGAGAGAGCTGGGGGAGAGGTGGGGGGGAGCTGTTCCTTTGGGGTTGGTGGGGAGGGAACCGCTGCATTGATGTAGGGGGCGGTGGCCGAGGGAAGAATGTTAAAGTTGCTGCTCTAATCAAATACCCAGGAGGCCAGAATTGGAGGAGCTCTGATACCTCGAAAGATTGTAGAGCTGGAGGAGACTGCATAGTTAAGGAGGGGCGAGATCATGGAGGGATTTGAAAACAGGGATAGGAATTTCAAAATCAAGATAGTTGTCCAGCAAGCACATGGGTTGATTGGAACTTAGTTCATGTTAGGGCATGGACAACAGAAGTTTAGCTAACCTCAAGTTTATGGAGTGTAGAAAATGGGTGGCTGACCAGGAATGCATTAGAATAAAAACAAAAAACTGCAGATGCTGGAAATCTAAAACAAAAACAGAATTACCTGGAAAAACTCAGCAGGTCTGGCAGCATCGGCGGAGAAGAAAAGAGTTGACGTTTCAAGTCCTCATGACCCTACAACAGAATAGTTCTGCTGCCAGACCTGCATTAGAATAGTCAAGTCTGGAGGTAACAAAGGCATAGATTAGATTTTCAGCAGCAGATGAGTTGAGGCAGACATGAAGTCGGCGATATTATGGAGTTGGAAATAAACAATCTTAGTGACCAGTAGTCTGACCATTTAGATACACAGTGGAGGGGTTGAAAGATGTGATGAGGTAGAACTGAATGTCGTTGGCATACATATAAAATTGCTGTGTTTTTGGATGATGTCCCTGAAGGGCAGCATGTAGATGAGAAATAGAAGTGATATGGGTATGGATCCTTGGGTGAACAAGGATATGCAGGAACAGAAAGGGAAATCAATATAGGTGATTCTCTGGCTACGACCTGGATAGATAAGGAAAGGTCCAGGTCAGTTCAGTCTCAGCCCGCTGGATGGTTAAGAGGCATTTGGGGGGGGCGCAGTATGGTACGGTACAGTCAGCTGTGTCAAACGCTGCAAACAGGTAGAGAATAAAGAGAAGGGATAGTTCATGGTCAAAATCACATAGGTTGTCACTTGTGAACTTTTGCTCCTGTGGGGCAACTTCCATAATATTGCTGCCTGGAGAGATTCAGAAGTGGGGTTATTAGAAAGATAGGCACAGATTTGGGAGGTGGAAATGAGCTTTGTGATTCAGTAAATGGGTAGCTGCAGAAATATAATGGAGGATGCCAAAAGAGGCTTTAAGTAACTCGCTAACTAACTGAGTGTCCTCACTTCTAATAGTGGATTAAAATACTAATCACAATGATGGCATACAGCATCCTCCATTCTGTTTACTGTACTATGATGAGAAAAGATTGGAATATTACCTGCAGGCTATCAATCCAACGTGACTTTAAAATGTACCTTAAATCTAATTCATATCTAATTAGCAATTACAGTGTAACAAAAGTCCTGTTAAACCCTCTCAGAACTTCTTCTGCACACATGTTTCAGAATAAAAAATATACAGGGAGTGACATGTTTGGTCCTGTACCCCACAATATTCAATATTAATCTGAACATTGCAAGCAAAGCATTAAACTTTGGCAGGAATAGAGTTATTACTGTTTATAATTCCTAAAACAATATGGTTTTAGTACTTGTTAGATCATGCTCCTTTTAAGTGCAGAAACCCATTTTAGAAAACCCATCTAGTTTTGACATTTTTTGAAAATAACATGAAGTGCAGACAGCTGGAACATGCCTCCAGTAAACTATAAAGAACATTGAAAACTTTGCTTGTAGTAATTGAAGCTTAAGAAACTGGAAAATGATTGTACTTTAAGCTGGAGTTGTGGAGATCTAATGGAAATAGTCACTGTAATTTGATGCATAGATTAGTTCTTTGTGCAACAAAATGTCCTCAAAGTGTAGCATTTTCAGTTTTTAGTGATAGACATTCATAATTATTCTCCCAGAAATTTACATCCAGAATCATCAGCATTCAAATAAGAGCTACAGTTCCCTTTTTTATTTAAGTCAATTCTTTCAGGCCTTGCCTTGGCTCACAGTATTATTCAGCACTATTGAGTAAATTGAAAGTGAAAGTATAAATGAGCAATAGCTAACTACCAATTTCAAGGGACAAAATGGAGTTAAACATGTATTATCAAAACTACTTAATGCCTGCCCTCAATCAGGTGGGAAAAATACTGGTTAATCCCACGTTTTTGGGGATGAGAATTCAAATTGTCTCCGGCTTCTTGCATATTATGGGATGGATCCAGGAGTCATTGACTGCTGGATATGCCATGGCCCATAACTAGCTCGATTTAATGAATGATAGGTAAAGGCTTATTGATGCCCTATGCCTCAGTGTGTTGATAGCAATTTCTCCCTGATTAGATACTTTTCATACCTGAAAAATCAGAATTGTTCTGGTTTTCTTTTTGCCTCTTAGTTAGCCATATTCAATATCAAATTTATCAGTCCCCCTGGCCCTGGCTGACCCCCCATCAATCTTGAACAATATAGGGAGCCATATCTTTGTGAGGTAGAGAAATTCATTCTGTTGTGTGCATGTGAAATGACAGAGTTAACTTGTGATTTGAAGAGTGTTTCATGGTTAGTTTTGATTGAGTGACTTTCTGTACTTACTGCATAAATTGTACCTTTTTGTGACAAAGATGCTTTGCTCATTAAAATCGTTGATTTAGAAGGATGGATCTCTAAATTCTGTTGGCATTTATTGCTTTGTGGTTTTTAGCTTCCTCACTCCTTCATTTCTTTGTTTCATTTAGATTATGATAAAATGTTTAAACTGAGTGAGAAGATAATGCTGCTATGTGTCGGAGAAGCTGGAGACACCGTCCAGTTTGCAGAGTACATTCAGAAAAATGTTCAGCTTTACAAAATGAGAAATGGTGGGTAACTGGTGTGCCTCATTCACCTCTTTCAGGACTTGTCAAGATTTCAAATCACATTTCATCTTAATGAGCAGCAATTGTGTATTTGTTTGATAGCAAACAACTGAAATTTTCATACGGCAGCTTTTTTTGCTAGTATTGCCTCTGTAAGTAACCTACAGCTGCATTGTCTGTTTGGAGCTATTCTGGGTCCAATGTTTTGAGAGCTAAAATAAGAATTTAAAATTTTTCACTAATTCTTACTCTGATAATATCCTCAACAGAATCTGATTTGTTGTCAAATTTCAAACAGACTTTTTAAAAGTCTGCACAGTTCTGCATCACTCTGTATTTCTTTTTAAAGTTTCTGTCTGTTTAAAGGACCAAAGTTGCAAGCTTTTGTAGTGGTTTTCTCTGAGTATAGGTTGGTCAATGTGCTTGGCAGCTGAATAAGTTATTTATATATAAAAACAAAAAAACTGCCGATGCTGGAAATCCAAAACAAAAACAGAATTACCTGGAAAAACTCAGTAGGTCTGGCAGCATCGGCGGAGAAGAAAAGAGTTGACGTTTCGAGTCCTCATGACCCTTCGACAGAACTAGTTCTGTCGAAGGGTCATGAGGACTCGAAACGTCAACTCTTTTCTTCTCCGCCGATGCTGCCAGACCTACTGAGTTTTTCCAGGTAATTCTGAATAAGTTATTTAAACTGGCTATATCACAAGATTCAATCTGCTGTAACTTTGTTCATTAACAGGATTTTTTTTCTGTTGAGAATCTAAAAATTCTTAGTAATTTTTGATTCCTGATTAGATGACCAATCCCTTGACCACCTGTACTGCTATGGAGCTTCAGGAGTTTATACTCATTAGTAACTTCCTGGGCTATGCTATTAAGATGCACTTGTTTCTTTTTCTCTTGTTAGGAACATAGGTGTAGGCTATTTGGCCCATCGAGCCTGCTCTGCTATTCAAACAGATCATGGCTGATCATCTAACTCTCTGCCATTTTTCCCCACTATTCCCATATGTCTTGATGTCATTACTACCCAGAAACCTATCAATTTCTGTCTTGAACATGCTCAGTGATTGAGCTTCCACAGTCTTTTGGAGAGAATTCCAAAGATTCACCACCCTCCGAGTGAAGAAATTCCTCTTCACCTCAGTCTTAAATGACCTGCCCTTTATTTTGAGACTGTGTCCCTTGGTTCTAGATGCACCAGGCAGGAGAAACATTGTTCATGGTCACTGAACTTGCTTTAGCTAACAACTATCTTAGAATTGTCAAATCTAATTGTGTCCTGTTACTAAAACTACATTGGAGCCTGGTCATTCTTAGTCATGTTGTAATTTAACATCTTTAACAGCCAGAGTAATTGATTCAGGTTATATCTCGACATGTTATAAATAAGAGGTTTTGTGCCTGAACCTGCTATAATAGAATGCAAACAGTATGGTTTTTATCTTGATGAAAGTGCAGCAACCTATTTAATGCCATAATTCAGCTAATACTTTATTTTTGTTGCTGTTTATTTTAGTTGTAGCTCTTAAATATAAAGATTTGCTCAGAGTTTTGGAATGCGTTGACGTAACAAAAGCTTGTTTCAATTATTCATTGCAAAACAGTAACTGACAGTTGAGAGATTAGGTTTCTGTTCACGCACTTGTACTGTGTTCAATATGGAATCATTTCTATGCACAGGAATTGAAATAAGGGCAGAACCAGCCAATTAGCTGAGTAATTAATTAATTGATTATTGAACCAGACACCCTTTAGTTCCATGGGGGAGGCCCAAAGGAATCAAGTGCCCTTTGGCCACTTCAGTGGCCATCGTTGGGCCTTCTGCTGCCGGGCACCTTAATCCCGGGAAACGCTGCCAGCTGAGTACTGCTGGCCCATCAAAGGCTGACAGCCTTTTATGCCACCTGCAGCAGTGGAAGTGGTGGCAGCTGGTGGTGATGCACCTGCCCGGGGCCCAGGATCATCGTGCCACCTCAGACCAAAAGTGATTAAAGGCAGGATGCGGATAGAGGGTTAAGGGTCATAGGAGAGGGGTGGTGGGGGGGATGTGGTCAGAGGCAAGGGCAGGAGTGTGGCTTTCAACGCAATCCCCTGCCTTCCGGATGCCTGGCCCCTTGATTGGACACAGAGTGCCTGACTATGAGGGATTTAGCCCCCACCCCCTAAGAGACCATTGGAAAACCTGACAGGATTCCGATGGCGTGGGAAAGCCACCATTAAACCTTTGAGCCACCACTAAATTGCGGTGAGCTGAAAGCATAATTGGCATCCCTCTGCTAGTGGCCTGGACTCCCACAACTGCCCCTTCCGCCCTGCGTCCTAGTCATGAAAGGTTTTGCTGCAGCCGGGCGATTGATATGGGGCCTCTCCCGTAAAAAGCAGGCCTGGCCACCAAGGTTCCCACTACTACAGGCTGCGTTAAATCCAGCACACGGCATGTGTTCTTTATCTTCTGTTTGTTACACAATGTCTTCTTTTTCTCAACCAGTCAGAATTGGATGGTCATAAATTGGAGGCTGAGTAGTCACTAGTGATATCTCTTTTGATGTTTTCACTAAATTTTAAAACATTAGTTTCCATTGTAAGGTTTGCCCTTTTGTTGAACTGCTGTTTGAAAGGTGATATTGCTATAGACACACACTATGGTTTAGTGTGAAAAAACAATGAGAGTATAAAGAAGTGTTTCCTGCTGCTTGCTTACTAGGTTTTTCACTAAACTTGCCACCTGGAACAATCTTTTCCATTAACTTAATATTATGGTGATACACAATCACCGGCTATTATTGGCTGCATTTTGCAGCTATTAAACTAATTTAATGTAGAAATCACTTTATTTTTGGTAAGAAGAACATGAATGAGGAAAACATTCTGTTTTTATTTCAAATTTCCAGCAGCTGCAGTATTTTGTTTTGTATGAATGAGGAAAATGTTGTTTAAAAATTCAGCTAACTCAGACTAATATTTAATTTCTGGAGCTATGTTCAATATAGGATAGAGTTTATTCATCATATTTTTTCCTAATCAGGACTTTGTGTGGTTCTTTGAAACTTCTCTTGGATTTGGTCTGTCAGTGTTCACGCATGTATTGGTACTTCTATGCCACAAATTTGTAACTGAAGAGAATGAGATTTAAATTGTGCAGTTCATGAATCCCTTGTTCTTTGCTACATGCCCAAGAATGTATGCACAATTTTCTCAATGTTGCAATGTACCTATGCTGTAGTAGGGTGATTAGTTTGCTGTTTACAGTAGTAAGAAATATGTTGGGGAATTTGCATTTAGCTTACCAGCCTTGGGCATTGTTTGTTGCTGGATGTCAAATGGCCAGAGTTGACATTTGAACTCAGAATCAATGTAAACTCTGCAAATTTGGAATGCACATGTAGAAGTTTAGTGCATACTAGTCTCCATAATAAACCACATAATCACAGTCAAAACTTTGGATTCTATTCCAGCTACAGTGAAGCAATCTTTTTTAGACTTTCAAGACTGATTTTTTTTTTAATAACTCTAACTAGGCTCATAATCCTGATGGGGAAAATGACTTTTGTAAATGCTTTATCCAGAAAGAACTCATTGTAAAAAGAAAGGTAACTCAATCATGAACTGTGCCAAATTATTTTGCAATCACAGGCATTCTTTTGCATTTACACATTCTGTGTTCTTATTGCCATGAAAGATTGTTACCTTTGTCAATATTTTAGGTCAGGTTTTTCTAACTGCTAGCAATATTCTGTTTCGAGGTTTCTTAGCACAGAAAAGCCTGCCAAGACTCAGTCATTTTAGGGTAAAGAAAACAGTGTGTGCCTTCACTGGGTTGCAAAAGGGACATCAAGTCTGATTCAAATATACATTACAGTTATGAAATAAAAATTGCTTGTGAACTTTGTCAATGAAACTAAAAAAGTTCTTTTTCATGTATAATTCTTCTTACTGACAACTTGTAGGTGCTGAATTTCACTCTACAGCACCAAGTTCAGGTAGTTGCGAAGTCAACTTTGAATGTTGATTATTTTCTATGCTTTTGGATAGAAGTAGTTTGGAAAACATCTGGCTTAAGTATCTTTAACCCCACATTCAACTCTTTGATACTCTGTTACCATCTTAATTCTAGTCTGTCTCCTATTATGTCTCTTTTTATATCAGTGCAGATTAGGATATTTGTCTTTGAGAATTTCTATTAAATAAATAGCTACCTGTATCTCGATCCTACTAGGCAGGTGGGCAGCTATCCTAATCACTTAAATGTCCTATTGAATTGTACCTTTTCTGTGCATTTCATTTACGGAACACCATGGCTATAACATTTCAACACGTGAAAATAAATCAAGTCTGTATTCAAACAAATCAAGGATAATTCTCAACAGGCAATCATTTTGTTGAAACCCAAATACAGATTTATGTGAACAAGATCAATTAAAGTCAGCTTTTGTGAGCTGTGTTACTGTTCTCATGTGTTTTTATCCCTCTCAGAATTAACTTCTACCTTGAACTTATCTTCAGTGATACATGAAATTAAAACAAAATGTACATATACGATAGCTGCATTGTTTTAATTTTGTTTTTTTCTTGAATTCCGCTCCTTCCACCAAAATAAAATATTTTTCCATGCCTGCTCAGTGATCATTTTAGAACACTTTTACAAAACATCAAATTCACCCAGTAACCTTCCATGAACCTTGAGTGGAGCTTGTGAGAATCTCTCAATGCCTTACATATTGAAACTGTGTAATATATCCACATTGTAAACTTCCTGCTCAGATTTGTGAGCTAGTAAATTGTGTGGATGAATTATTTCCTTAGCCATGCATTTGAGTGAATTCCACTCAGTATCTGCTTGAGACTGGACCTAAAATACTTATTTTACTGCTCTGGCTATAAGTTTGATCCCTAGCACTGCCCTATTATCCTAGGACACTATTGGCCAGGGCACTGCTGTTCTTTGAATAGCGCCATGGGGCCTTTACATCCGCCTGAACAGGCAGAGGGGAAGTAAGTTTAACATTTCATCCAAATGACAATGCAGCTCTCTCTCTGCTGCATAAGACTTTCAGCCAAGATGATGTTCAAGTGTAAGAGTGGGGCCTGAACCCACAACCTTTTGGAGCAGACATGAGTGTTTTACCAATTGAGCTAAACAGATACAATTCTCCCTTTATTATTATAACAGAGTGTATTAGATGGTATAACATTGCTTTCATGATAAAACGCTGTCTCTTTTGATTTATCAAGAATAATGCCACAAGAGATTTGTGTGTGTATATATACAAAAATTACAGTTAAATACGGTTTCATGTGTAGTTTGTTCCAAATTACACACTGCAGATTTTATCACGAGTTAAGAGGCCATTCATTATTATTTCATCATTGCAGGTTATGAACTGTCCCCTTCAGCAGCTGCCAACTTCACTCGCAAAAACCTGGCAGAGTACCTCCGAAGTCGGGTAAGTGAACAGAATATAACTGGAATGGTTAACTTGTAGTGTGTTACAGACGTCCTATACGAATGAACTTAGACTTTTGTTAATGGAGATGAAGCCATTATAATATCAACTTTGAAGCTGCTGCGATCAATAGAACAGCTGTTATAGCACAGAAACACGCCGTTTGGTCTACCACTTCAGTACCAGTGTCTTTCTGCCCATGAGGAACAAAGTCCATAATCACAATCTCCTGCTTGTTCCCCGCACCCTTTAATATTCCCTTTTTGCAAGTAGCCATAAAATTCAATTTTTAAATCCTAATATAAACTTAACAAAGGTTGAAAGCAGAGAATACCAATATGTCAGGAAATTCTGACATCTTCATTCTTTTGTGATAGCTTAAATTTGAGTCCTCTCTATCACCGCTTAACCTACCATAATAGTTCATAATCTTGAAGACTTCATCAAATTGCCCTGACCCTTGCCAACACGAGGAGATGACCCTGATTTCTCAGCTCTGTAAAATTGTAACCCCCTCCCTTTCCATCCAATCACTACATTGGTACCCCATTTTCTCCACTGTTTTTATATCAATCTCTTAGATATAAAATCAAGGATTGCAATTTTATGTTCTGATCTGCTGGAGCTGCCACCTTATATGGGGCCACGTATCAGAACAACAAGGAACCTCAGTTCCCTATTTAAATTCTTACAATTTTATTTTTTTTCTATCCTTTTGAAATGCATTTTTTTCCATTTTTCTATATCGATTTTCATCTGTCACCCAACTGTCCATCTTACAGATGTTCTCTATAAATTAATTTTCTCAAATTGGTACTTGGTAAAATTATGCTGGATTTATAATATTTTCTATCTTTCCCAAGAACTGGAAGTTAAAAACACAAGAACAATATTTAGCTTAAGGTATAACTTTAATTTAATGCACCAAGATTTAACATTCTTATTGATCACACTGTGTGTTGTTGCATAATGTAAAGAAACATAGACATATGCCTGTTATTTACATCCCAGCAACTGAGTTCCCAGTGTAGGAGAACGTGCCACAGGAGGACCCTAAATAGAATCCCAAGTACATCTGAAGGGAACAGGAAGGGGAGGAGAGACATTTATCTGCTGCCACCCTCATGCACCATCTAGCAACTGTTTTAGAGCATTGTTGACAAAAACTTGAGTCGATGAGCTACAGTAACACATTTGACAGCATAGGAATTGGGGAAAATATCTAATATCTGAGAATCTGTTCCCAAGCCTGTATAGTTCCAAAAGAGGCCATAAGGAGGAGAATGAAAATAGTCAAAATTGATTAGATGTGATTTTCCCCTCCTGTGAGGAATTTTGTTTTTATACCTAAATATTGTGGAACAACAGTTAGTCAATCTCTTTATAAAAATTGTTCACAGAATAGAGCAGAATTCACATTATGATGAAATGACTTTTTTTGTCAGTTGAACACTTTGAAAGTAATACTTTTGATCGTTCAGTTCAGTTTATAATACAAGATGAGAAACATCAAAATAGGTTTTAGGTTATCAAGTGGTTTTAAAATGTTTTTCATGTTAGATACCATGCAGCCTTCATATGCTAAGCTTACTGTATAATATATGCTACGTACTGCAGGTAAAGTGACAGTAACTTTAAAATATATTAACATCAGTAACAACTACTTTTATTTAGTTCCTTTAAAATAAAGATATTACATAGGTATAATCAGATAAAACTGGATGCAAAAATCAAAGATGGACAAAATGGATGGAGTGACCAAAAGCTTAGTCAAAAAAACTGTGCTTTAAACGAGGGAGAGATGTGGGGTTCTATGCTGGGATTTCCAGAGTAAAGAGGCCAAGAATCTGGGTAACAGATTGTATGACTGGAGGAGGTCAGAGTTGGGGAGGAATAAAACCATGATTTAAATACAAGGACGAGAATTTATTAGATGCATTGGGATAACAAGAAGCAATAGTAGGTCAACAAGGCCAGGAGTGATGGGTAAACGAGACTTGAAGCAAAATTTTAAATTTTTTTTAACTCACGACTTCATCATCATTAACTGTATTGGCAGTCCTCTGTCCACCTCATGACCTGCTGATAATGATGAAAGGAATTGTGCATACCCTTTAATGCGTTATATCTTGCTCCTTCATAAATGTTACTGCTTCTATCTGGTGCATTCATGAACTTGCCAAGTGAAAAATTGCAAGTATTCACTTATGCAACCTAAGAAACACTGCATGAAGTTTTATTTATTCCTCTATATGTATGCATCATCTAAGACTTGGACAAGCAAAGAATGTTATCTGTATGTTCAGATCCATTTCTTATAAATCTCAGCATATAAAAACAACTTTAAATTTGACCTGTTCTCCACATGCAATTGTTGGCTAAAACCTCCATCTTTCAAGCAAATGAAACTGCAACACCATAGCCTGTCCAGAAGCCATATTGCTGCTCTGGATTCTGCAAAACAAAGGAAAAATGTTACGATAAGGTATAGATGATCAAATTTTTTAAGAGGATACTTGGATATTACGTAACTTGAGGAAAAACTATTCTAGGATCTTGCTCTGGGGTGTTACTTTGGTTTGGAGTAGGTAAAGCATTCTTTATGATCAGCTGATTTGGATTCAATATTGAGTGTGAGAGATGGGGTTCCATCTCTGTTTCTGGCCTTGTGGCTAATTAGGCCCTTTATGTAATTTCCATTTTGTCATAAAGTGTGAACCTACGGGAATTCACAGAATTGCTCAAGGAACTCATTTACCTACAGTGCTATGGCATAGACTGGTAGCGAGGATAATCAAGTGTTACTGTACCCAATGCAGATATAGTTCCAACATTGATGCTCCTACTTCCCCAGAGAGTTGACTTTTGGTAATGGTGCGTGATTTGTTAGAGGAACTGAGTGAAAATGGATGTTTAAGGTGTCCTACTCAAGCATATACTACATTGGGAGTTGACTGAGGAGTAATATTGATATATCTAGTAATGCTGCAAGGTTAGATCATCGAACTTCCCTGAATAAAGGATGGGGGGGAAACTAATCTCTTTAAAATTGATATCTTCAATTTGGTTTTTGCTTGTATTCCATTCCCCCGCAATGGTAAAAATAAGTTAGGGATGTCAACATATCGGTATGTTTTGATCCATATCCCATGGAATTTCTGAATGCCATTCCAAACTATTATTTCCAGCGTTACCTGGAAATAGTTTTTTTCATCAACCAGTTTACCGTAAGCTGGTAAATGATTATTTATCTGTAGATATTGAGCTGGTGTTCATGTATCACTGTGTAATACTTTTATGGCCTTTTGTAGTTGATATATGGCAGATGCAAAAGAGAGATAGATTAGAGTCATCCTCATTCTTTGAAAAATGCGCATCCTCCATGCATAATCTTACCCTTTCAACCCAACAGGCATTTAGCTTTTTGGGTAGGGAGAGATTATACTTAAGTGATGAAATTCAGTCCATCTCCAGGTCCAATTGAACTGTCAGTGGTACACTGATTCTAAGGCTTTGTCAAACATGGGAGGAGATGACATGCTGCAATGCCTATTTACAGTGACTTGATATCTTCACTTTCATTTTCATGCTCATTAGGTGATTTCCAAAGAACCTATCATGGTAAGTTCTCATATAGTGCATGGAATATGTTTATCATTTGAAGAAGGGAAACTCCATGTGAATAATGATAGTAGACTCTTCATATCCTTTTTGTGGTTTTTAGTGCCAAGGTTATATTCAAGGAGGTAACTATTGTAATACCTAGATTTGCACGTAAAAGGTGAAGTTATTCTAAGTATTTTGATATCCAAAAGTACTCTTAATCGGGCTGATGAAAATATGGAATAAATCCATTGTGCCTCCTCTTCCAAAGATTAGAATTGTATTTTTTAAATGATGAAACTTCATGATAACATAAGAAATAGGAGCAGGGGTAGGCCATTTGCTCTTCGAACCTGCTCTGTCATTGAATAAGGTCATAACTAACCACCTTATGGCCTTAACGCCACTTTTCTTCCTGGCCCCCGTAACTCATGATTTCCTCCCAGGTCAAAAGTCCATCTAAGCCTTAGATATATTCAACGACCCAGCCTCCACTGCTCCCTGAGTTAGAGAATTCCAGAGATTAATGATTCTCTGAGAGAAGAAATTCCCCCTCATCTCTGTTTTAAATGGGAGACCCCTTGTTTTGTAATTGGCCTTTGTGATGTAGTGACTGCCAGTTTTATTACTATAGACTTTAGCACCGGCTTCAAGGTACCACCATCTGCAAGAGGAAATATTTTTACCACGTGATCCCCAATCCCCCCTCCTTTCCAGTAAAGCACATCTGCCCATGCCAGTGCTGTCCCTGCTGTGTAGTCCATCTGGAGCAGGCAGGCTGTTGGGCAAGCCCAGGCATGGGCAGACTGCAGGGATCAAACACGGGGGACCGCGGCTGCACCTTGCGACCTCCACTAACCAAAACTTGTTAATTACCTTGTTACTGAATTTATTTTAATCAGTTGTAACAAGTCACAATTGTGGTGCTCTAGCAAGGGAACACAGACTCAACCATTTGCAGCATTCACCTGTGCCATATGTTGTTAATCACATGATCAGTGTCAGACACCTAATCAGCTAGTCTCATCAGCCCCCCCATTGCACTTTGCACAGAAGGGTGGGCAAAACATCCCAATTAAATTATCCATAATTGATGATGTTGTATTGGCACTGAACCTTGCCCTCCCTTGACACCTAACGTTTTTAGTTAGCCAGCTGTTTAATTTTCCCTGGTGGATTGGAACTGTGCTCTCAATGGAAGAATGTGTTTAAAGTGAGCTAAAGGATGGAACGACACTTATTTCCCAGAACTGCAGTTGCTGCCTGCCCTGGATTCTAGACACCACTACCAGCTGCAGTTATTAACTAGACTCCACCCCCTCAAGTGATAAAATTCATGATGTTTAATATGTTTGACAGGGCCTTAACCTCTGGAGTCTTAAATTTGTATTTTTGGAATGGTAAGCATGATTGGAGACAGCACCATAAGCTTACTTTTGCAGTAGCTTTTGAAATATTATAAATATTTTATACATTTTCCCCCAAGTAGTATATCAGTTATCCAAGTTAAGTATTTTGTGGATTTTATGTGAAACCTATTTTTCAGTTACTATTTGAGATAACTTTTCGGTGAGAAGGTGATCGGTAGTTATGGGTTAAATATTCCATTCCTTATTCAAATGGTAAAATATTTGGATTTCATAAATCTGTTGACAGAATGGCACTCGTTAAATGTGCACAGAGTTGTGAGCGGTAACATGATGACATCACACTGAACAAGTCCCAGCTCGTTCAGATTATGTTACTCAATTCATATGGATGTCAATCTTCTAACTAATACACAATAGTTAAAAACATGTCATTGTTCATTTTGTTATTTTGCCTCAGTGGCAACAGTTAGACACACACAAAGGCCCAGTCCAGAAACCGGAGAGCATACCTGAGGTTTTCTTTCGGAGAATTTGGAAAAGGATTTCTATACCTTTATTTAGGTGAATTTAAATAATTCTATCAAAACTGAATCTTGAGCAGCAAATAGTTCTAACATGTGAAATGTGTTTATTCAAGTTGTGCATTAGAAATATTGTGGAGAGTAAAAATCACTCCATCAAACATAATAGCACTGTCAACGACGTATTCCCTCACTTTGATAATTGAGAGTAGACTGATGGGGTGGTGATTATCAGGTTGGATTTGTCCAGCTTTTTGTGGACAGGACATACCTGAGCAATTTTCCACATTGCCAGGTAGATGCCACTTTGGAGCTGTACTGAAACAACTGGGCTTAGGGGTGCAGCTAGTTTTGGGAGCATGAACCTTGAGTAGCATTGCAGGAATATTGTCAGGGCCCATACCCTTTACAGTATCCAGTGCGTTCAGCCGTTTCTTAATATCGTGAAGTGAATCAAATTGGCAAAAGACTGGCATCTGTGATGCTGAGATGGATCATCTACTTGGCACTTCTTGGCAGAAGATGGCTGCAAATGCTTCAGCCTTGTCTTTGTGCTGGGCTCCCCCACCATTGAGGTTGGGGGTATTTGTGAAGCCTCCACCTCCAGTGAGTTTTTAATTGCCCACCACCATTCGTAACTGGATGTGGCAGGACTGCAGTGCATAGTTCTGATCTGTTGGTTGTGGGATCACTTAGCTCTGTCTGTTGCATGTTGCTTCCGTTGTTTGGTGTGCAAGTAGTCCTGTGTTATAGTTTCATCAGGTTGCCACCTCATTTTTAGGCATGCATGGTGCTGCTCCTGCCATGCCTTCCTGCATTCTTCACTGAACCAGGGTTGATCCCCCAGCTTGATGGTAATGGTGGAGTGGGGGATATGCTGGGCATATGGTTACAAAATGTTTTTGCATATTGTTCTGCTGCTGATGGCCCACAGTGCCTCATGGATGCCCTGTTTTTGTTGCTAGATCTGTTTAAAATCTATCCCTTTTAGCAGGGTAGTAGTGCCGCACAACACGATTGAGGTACCCTCAATGTGAAGATGGAACTTTGTCTCTGCAAGGACTGTGCGGTGGTCACTCCTACCGATACTGTCATGGACAAATGCATCTGTGACAGGTAGATTGGTGAGAACAAGTAGTGTTCAACATGGAGGAATACTGATTCATCAGCTGAGGTGGGTGGTTGGTAGTAGCCAGCAGGAGGTTTCCTTTAGTTCTGTTAAAGGGTCATGAGGACTCGAAATGTCAACTCTTTTCTTCTCCGCTGATGCTGCCAGACCTGCTGAGTTTTTCCAGGTAATTCTGTTTTTGTTGTGGAGGTTTCCTTGCCCATGTGTGACCTGATGCCATGTGACATCATGGGGTCCAGAATCAATGTTGAGGACTCCCAGGGCAGCTCCCTCATGATTATATACCACTGTGCTGCCACCTCTGGTGATGGGACAGGGCATACCCAGGGATGGTGATGGTGGTACCTGGGACATTGTCATTAAGGTATGACTATGTCAGGCTGTTGCTTGACTAGTCTATGGGACAGTTCTCCTAATTTTGGCACAAGCCCTCAGATGTTAGTAAGTAGGACTTTGCAGGTTCGACAAGGCTGGGTGTGCTGTTGTCGTTTCCAGTGCCTAGGTTGATGCCAGGTGATCCGTCCAGTTTCATTATCCCTTTTAGATTTCATAACGGGTTGATATAACTGAGTGGCTTGCTAGGCCAGAGGGCATTTAAGAATCAACCGCATTGCTTTAACTTCTATATAATATTCAGCATTCTCCTGCTTTGGGATGCAAGTAAACCTTGAATAGTGTCTCATTGGAAGCTGGAAAACTAATTTCCAATGACAAATTGTAATCTCTGCCCACTGCGCACAGTTTTTTTTATTAAATCATAGAGAGAAAAATTGACTTTTACTTGACAATAATCGACGCTTTGTGCCTTGTTTATGAATCTACAAAAAGTCTGTTTTGATTACGACATGAAGAATTATAATACCATCAAATGTATTGTAAAGGGAAAACATACTTATCCCAATTATTTCATGAATGATATTTAATACCCGTACCTGTCTTTTTTTCCATGTGATCTTTTTGGAGTATGTAACTTTTTTAATGAAAATGTTGATTCCAAGTAGATGGATAATTTTCTCAGTTGCAGCACTTTTTCTCTGGTAACATTTGACTCCTAGGATATTTAAAATTTGAGGGACTGGTTACATAAGCCTACTTAGAAAACTTTTGTTTTGATAACGTGTGAAACTTGTTAATTGGCATTCATTTGATAGAATGTAATGTAATTTTAGTGCCTTTTTAATGAGACCTCTTCCATACTGGCTCTGTTACTGTGCAAGTTCACATTGACGAATGGCCCCATATGACCACAGCATAATTACTCAAATCTTAAATGCAGCTTTAAAGCAATTGTGCACATGCAGTTTGAGTTGAATTCCCAGTTTTGTAATTGTGGCTGGGGCCCTTCTCCAAGCGCAGGGACAATCCATACAGGACAGCAGTATCAAAAAAGCAGCAGAACCACATAGTCAACAGAAATTCTACCATACCTGCCATTTAGTTTTGCTGTAAGGCACGTGGCAAATTCCATTCCCAAGGATAATTTTGGTATCTCCAACACAAGATTGTTATAGTTTGCCTCCTTCAATGTCATTGCCGTCTTTGAGTCAATCTTGTATGGTAGAGGTAGCAGAAAACATTAGCCATCGACTTCATCGCAAATTGTCCATTCTTTATATACACAAATACCATGTTCACTTTCTTGAGCTATATTTTATTTTATACTCTCTCTGTGGCATCTAAGCATTCATTTCAAGACAACTTTTAATATCAATTTGTGTGATTTCTTTTACATGCAGGTTCAATATATGAAATAACCTTGATTTTAGTGACATCTGAAAAAGTGGCACCCTTTCAATTTTCCATTATTCATCAAGTTAACTCATCTTTTATGAGATACCGAGCTTTAAAGAGATATGAATGATTGTGACTAAAAATTTCAGTTATTCAGCACTTCGTTATAATATATTATCATAATTTTCATGTAATTGTACCATGTTTAAATATTATTTGAGCTTTTCATATTTTTAATGTTTTCCAAATTAATATGACTGCCAAGGAGCATTAATGCACTTAGCTGATTTTTGGGTCTTCAAAGCTGATAGTTCAGGCCAGGAGATTTTCATGATGGAAAGCAACGATTAAGTATTAAATGCATGGGGAGTCTGAGACCCACATAGAACTTCATTCAGCAGTGAAACACTAAGCAAATAGGTTGTACAGAAAATATGCATCTTAAAGGTTACTGTCAGCCACTGTAGAGAAGTATTAGGAATGCATGTGGTTGCAAGTGGAATTGTGCAGGAAACCAGTATTTGGCACTTAGTAGCACTTGTACTATTTTTATGAGTGGCTACAGAATGTGGTGATCGTGGGTTTTATTTTACTTGTGGCAGCTGATGGGTTCAAATTTACTATGTTTAAATGTGTTCATATTGAATTCTGGTGTTTTAAATTCCTTGTGCTCTCTGACTACTTGATTACAGCTGTAGAAGAGCTGAGGGGGGGCATAGTTATGCAAGCTGAAGGACTAAATAGGAAAGGTGTTCCAATTTCTACTGCCAAATATATATCACTCGTTCGGAAAAATGAGAGCTATTTACAGTTCATACACTTCATGGATGGCATGAATAGCCTATTTTATATGGCACAAATGGCAGAAAGCATTGCAGCTTCTGCAATAAGTTCTGATATGTTTTTTTAAGACTCCAAAATGTTGTAAAATATTTTACTTGGATCCTTCAGAGGAAGCACTTGAATACACTAGTATAAAATAAATTTTCAAGCTATAGAGTTTTACAGTAAATGCCAGGGAAAATTTGTTTTTAAAATTCTAAACAACTGATTTTACAAAACTTCCAGTAGGTAATGGTTTCAAAGCTTAGAGTTTAGCTTAGTTATTAAACTTTGAGGTTGTAAAAATGATCAAATTTAATTTCGTAGCCTAAAATTAGCATTGATTGTCAGAAACAGATTAATCTTTTGACGGTTATTCTTTACTTTTGAATCTTTACTTGGAAATAATACACAATAAAATTCCAATTTATTAACTTGGCCCTTTTACTCTTAGAAAACACTGCTGAAATTAACCATTTTGATTTACACAGCAAATGGTAAGTGTAAAATGTCAGGATAACAAGACGCCTGTAATCCAGGGCACAAAGGGAATCATTAAATATAACCATTTTAATTAAGAACTGGTGAAAGAATGTTTAACAGGAGAAACTGTCACACTACTAGATGCTGTGATTTGATGCTGATGTACAATAGTTAACATAAAGATGTTAAGCTATTGAATGCATTAATAAAATGCATTTGAAGGTCCAGTATCTGCACCTCAGATATCTTCCCAATTTACCTGCCAATGTTCTTGTGGAGCTAAGGCCTATGTGAAGCGCTCCCTTGTTGCAAAGGCTAGGAAGAACAGTTTCTTCCTTCAGAATCTAACCTTATGGTGCGTTCAATATGGCCCGATTGTTTTATGTTTGAAAAATTATGACTGGTGCAGCACTACGAATTTGTACAGGAACACAAGTTCCTGGACCTGCAAAGCTTCATGCACCATTTCTCCTGCTTCTGGAACTCTGTTCCTTGAATGCAGATATTCCGTTGTAAAAGATAAAGCATGCATTCAGTTTTTAGGAAAATCTGACTTGTTTGTCAATGCAATTTCTTGAAGTCTTCCTTTGTTCCAGCAGCTACCGGATACATATTTGAAACATTACTCTTGATTTTATATGAACAAAACCTCCAGAATAATTGAGGCTTATACTTAACTGCCATTTTGAAAACTGTCACATTGCAGTAAATCACCAATAGGGGACAAGTTCTCTGACACATTTGGTTTTCTTTTAGAATCATCTAGGCCAGTACTACCTTGTGCTTAATTATTTAGGAGTTAAGTACAGCTAGCTACATTTCTAGAGAGGTGTTAACTCAGTACCAATTACTCTTCCTGTACTGTCAAGATTCATTTTTAGTTTATTGGAATTTGTCTTCAAATTTGAAAAGTTTTTTCCCCAACCACTGTAAAATTAATTTGTGCTGTGAGCAAAAGACTTTCCTTTCGAAAGATAATATGTTAATGTCCGAAGTATATTAGAATGGCATTTTCTGAATCCTGTCATTTCTACATATTTTTTGTTGTTTACTTTGATCCTTTCTGGTGAGAGGAGAAATGTTAAAACTTCTGAATTTATTTCATTCTTCAAATTCTAAGTATAGGTACTTGTGTGTGCAGGTGTGCTTCTGTGAATTTTATTTTTCAATTGTTACCATTTCCCCATCCCAACAAACTGGAGGGGATGGCGAAAGAGAAATATCTTTGCTTCCCTAAAGGTAAAAATTAGGTTTTTTTTTTTGCTTTTAAGTCTGCAGAATTTTTTTTATAACAAAATGTGATTGGGTTACCTCTGTGGAGAATGGAAGAGATGATTATACAATAATAAATAGCATCAACTTTATTTGCATTTTACAGCCATGTGTTCTGACTCTGAAGAAAGATCATGGTCATTTCCAATGCCCTTTTTTTTGTTGTACAGCCTGTTTGTTTGAATGCACAATATCTTTAAATATTTTTACGCAACCATGAACATGCAGTTTCTTAAAGGGGACAATTTTTGTGCTGTCTACATGCTACCTTCTGGCTTGCTACACGATGAATCACACATGCAGCTTACAGGGAACATTGGTCATTTGTATCTGTAATGCCACCAGTGCATAAAGCCATTGTGATTGCTGTGTGCTCATTTCAAATAGTGACAGAAGTAGATCTCATCTGGGAAAGGATTATTGTACAATAACAGCACAATGTAATTGGTAAACTCTTTTAAAATTGGAGTTGCTTTGCTTTGAGATCCTTTGCTAGTGTCACAAAATCCCAGAAGCTTGAGTAGCTGGCTGCAAGGCAAATGTTACACTGCAAGGACTCATTAAAGCTGGCTGCCAGGAAGACTTGTGTTTAGGGGCTCTTTAACGATTCCCTGCAGTTTTGTATTAAGCTTCCAGTCCACTGTACAAGATGCATGCTTTTGGGACTTAGTATGGGTCTTGAGCAACATAAAAGCTACTTGTATTTATCTAGAAAACACTAGAGTATATCAGGTTTTCCTTTCATCCTCTTATTCCACCAAAGATTGATGGGCAAAAGATGTGGTACTTGCTAATTATGAAGCTAAATCTTTGGTTTCAAATCTCCATCTTAACAGGAAGTTTGCTCAAACTTCTCCGTGGAGGTAAGTTTGGCTGCCCTGGGTTGACTAAAGACTAGGTTTCTAAGATACTGCATCGGGGTATTCTTGCTTACCAGTTGGCCAAAGAGATATCTATATCTGAGTCATTTATTTTTCAACTGAGAAGAATAATGTAGATAGGTGATGCAGGCTTTGGATTACAATGGTGATTTTGTTGCTGCTTATTGTTACGATTATTCTAATTCTTCCACCAAAATTAATAAATGCTGAAGAGCCAATACTTCAAACCTTTCATCATTACCTACTGTTCAAAGGAAAAACAACAGCTTCACATATCTGTCATTGGTCACTTGCTTTTCCCTGAACCTGAACTTATGTTTTTATTTTTCCTCCCTTCCTCTCCCCCAAAAAATACAGAGGCTAAAGATCTGATGTGCCTTGGATTTGATTTAAGCAAAGATTTGATCACCAGGTTAGATAAATTAGAAGGTAAATAGGTTGGCACAGCTTGGGTGTTTGTTGCAACATTGAATTGTTTTGCTGTGATTGGCCAGGAAGTCAGTCAGTAAGAGTTCCCTCTTCAGTATTTTATTCTTTCTCAAGTTGTGCCGGCTGTGGTGCAAGTTTCTAAAGATTTAATTATGGCTGCTGGGGGTTGGAAGAGGTCCAATATGAGATTAACGCTCCCGCTCCCCTGCTCAGTAGGATACTTCCTCACTCTCTGCTCTCTGCCTGAACTGTGAGCTTGTTTCACCAGATGTCGCAGAGAACCTCGTCAGTAACCTGCCTCTTTTTTCCTATTTGTTTTTTAAATTTCTTTATTAAACTGTTAGCTTGGTTACCACGTCTGTGTAATTTCACACAGTTTGCTTGCTGACTTCTATTACCTAGTGTTTTTTTTTTAAATCAAGCCTAAAAAACCCTTGCACTTGTTAAACAAGTGATAATGAAAATGTTTTTTTTAAACTGAATACATTCAACAGCTCCGTTTTGAAGCTTTTTATTTAAAGCTGTCTGTGACTGATGATAAATCCATTAGAAATAATATTGTCCCAAAATTGATGCATTGTTAATCCAATGAGATTTGGATGTAACAGCAGCTTTTTCAATCTTGGCTTGAGTTTCAATTGATGGTATCTTAAACCTCAAAGATTATTTAGTTAACCATCATTCACATGCTGTCTCTTGCTTGTTTTCGCCTGTGCTGCATCCATTGGTTGTAAGAATGCACTGGATTTAGGACAGTTCCCAGATCAGTAGGACACTTGCTCAGCTGTTCTCAACATCCAAGAAGTAAAAACTCACTGTCTTAATTTTATTAACATCAAAGGTTTATTTTTGAATTATAGAAAATTTAGAATTTTGTTAAAAGGTGATTTAGACCTGCTGGAAACTCAGTCTAGCTGCCATTAATACTTGTACAGAGGTACCTGAAAATTGTTCAGTGGGATAAATTTTATATACCCTTGGATACATGTTAGAGACCTTTCCTTTTGCCTGAGATTAGTATTAGCTGTCCTGCCCCATGTGACCTAATAAGCCAATGGTATACATAGCCTGAGGACCATGGCTTGTGTCCATTTATGTTTTTTCTGTGTGGTACACTAAGGCACCCCCTTTTCAATCCCCTCTTAAATGCAGTATAATTATGGTTCTGCATAAGATATAATTATGTTACGCGACTGGCAATATAAGCTCACTGTTGATTACTGGCAAACTTTAGTTATTCACTGTCCTGTTGTCCACCATCAGCCATTTGACAAGGGAGGGAAAATACCAAGGGCAAATGCATAATAACTGTGTATGAGACTCAGATGTATATGTATGGTGTTGTTGGTTTCTGATTTGTAGATATAAAAGTAGTTGTGCCATTTGTCAATATACATGTCTAAAACAACTTTGGGCCATGTTGTCAGTTTGCTCCTAATCCATGTTTTTACTAGAAAAATATATATTCTCCCTTCCAGAAAATATGAAAGACCAGACATAAAAGCATAATTCAAGCCCAAACTGAAGTGTCTGTCTACAAAACCCAAGGGTTTCAAACCGTTTTAAATGCCAACTGTTTGTTTATCTTCATATTTATTGTATTTTTTAAACACTTAGCTATGAGTCAGCCACAATACAGAGGTATGGCGTCACTTCAAACCCCGTGTTTTGTTCACAGTGCTGCAGCATTATAAGGATTTACTTCCATCAATGAATTAGCTGGAAACCAGGTATATGTTTGCCAGGCATTGACACGTATCAAAGGAAAATCAGTGCTTCAATTTTATTAATTTCTGCCAAAATAACAATACAGTATCAGAATATTCAAGAACTGAGCATTAAAAAAAATTGGGATGGAAAAACCAGTAAATATATAGATGTCAAAATGCCCATGGATAAGAAATGTCATTGATAGCTTAAGCCACCTAAGGGTACTTGGATGACAGTTTTGATTGGTCTGCTCGATTTAACTAGGTGATTAGTTGCTGGTATAAGAGTGTCTTGATTTTGGCCACCTATGATTTTATCTGTCTGATAACAAATCATAGTAATCCTCAAATTTAGTTAATTTCCTTTTTAAGAAGTCGCTTTCAAGGGCCAATCATTAGTCAAGATGCAAGAAATGCATACAGAATTTATTTACAGAATCAAAAAGTGCTGTTTATCTGAAAGGTTGTCAGTTTATATTGAATGGTGATTAACCTCATGAGCCTAACCCATTTTATTTTTTAGACACCCTACCATGTGAATATGCTCTTAGCTGGTTGTGATGAACATGAAGGCCCTGCACTGTACTACATGGACTACCTGGCAGCTCTAGCTAAAGCCCCTTTTGCTGCTCATGGATATGGAGCTTTTCTGACACTCAGTATCTTGGACCGATACTATAAACCAGGTGGGTGTAATTTGTGGTGAAAAGAACTTTGACATGGCGCTGCAGATTCTTCTGCACTTGTCTGATTTTCCAGCTTCTTTGGATCACAGGACTGAAAGTACTTTTCTGACCATGTGAAAGCCTAGATTTACACTGCAATAATGTGCAGTTGTCCTGTTTGTACCAGCAGCCCTGCATTTTGCCACTTTCAGTCACTGATGTTCCTTCAGTCTGTTGTGATTTACATATACTACTTTAGTCAATATTGACTCCTTGATACAACAAAGCAATCAGCCTACTTTTTCTTTGGCTTATTAATTTGTTTCAAGATTTATTCTCGGTTTTAATATTCAATGGTCAAGCTGCTCTCGGACATAGTTGTTAACCTTCAGCCAATCCAAAGAGACTCCAGTAAGAAGCAAACATTTTCCTCCAGAGCAGCCAATGTACATTTTGTGAAGCCAACTGTGAAAATCTGGTAGAAATTAACTTACCATATATCAATTAATTTAAGAATTAAACTGTTTCTAAATCTGGGGTGAAACTAATCATTTGTTTAATGTTTTAGTGAATTGATTGCAGTCAGTGGTTTGAATTTAATTTTTACCAAAATACATTTGTTGAATCTGACATTGTGTAGATATCTCTGCCATTAAGGAGCGCAGGCAGTTGCTCTTTAGGGAGAAGAGGAGAGAAAGAATAAACTTAAAGTATACCCTGGTCAGTTTTTTCTTCTGCAGCAATACCCTCATGAAAGCTATTTCCAATTTCATGATAATTAGATTTTAATCTTGTTTTGTAAATTTCAAAACACACGTAGCCACTTTAAGATGTTCATGAGCTAGAATCCTTCTGAAGCAGCTTTAAAATAAAGTATCTTTTAGATTAGAGAATGTACATACCATATGTGACCAAAACAATTGTATTGGCTAATAAAATGTACAGAAAAGATTTTGTCCAATTAAATTGAATTCTAGAGTCACAAGAATTGTACAACCACTGGACTTTTAACTCGCCAAGATCATGTTTTTGCACCCCGTTTAAAATTACTAATGTTTAAAGGTTAAAAACTTTGCAGTTTCTTTTTAAGTGCTTAGTGAATATACTTGCTCTCAATGTGTTAAGTGGCATTGACTATACCACAGATACTAATAGTAGAGGAAGCACAGGATTGTACTCTTAGAAGTAGAAAGCACGTGTCACCATCATTGATGAATCTAGTGCTCAGCAGGAGGCTGGTGAAAGAAGTGCGCTAACTGCAGCCGGCATCTGCAGATGGAGCTCATTTTCACACTGTTTGTAATAAATTGAATCTGAGGTGCCTGTCCTTTTCCCGAGTTTGGACCAGGAAAAGGAGGCGGATTCTGATGCGCTTCGATTTCCAAAAACTAATTGATTCGTTCCAGCTTGCGGTTTGAGTGGGGCTGATTCTGTTTAAAAACCCTGCTTTACATATGGACTGTATTCAGCTGTGAGTCAGATAACTTCTGTTTTCAAGTCTGGACTTTATTTAATTTTGTGGGGCGGGGGGTTGTTTTTATTTGAGAAGACTTAAAAATTGAAACAATGTGTGTTCGCAGATCTCACACGCGAAGAGGCAGTGGAGCTCTTGAAGAAGTGCTTGCAAGAGGTGAGGTCCAAATCTGAATACAGTTGTATAGGAAAATTTGTACATTACAAAGAAGAGTGTTCAGCTGTGGGATTTCTAAAAATTGCTGCATATGTTTATATTTTCACACATGAGATCAACGGATGAGAATACGATAGTCTGGCCCTTACATTTCCCTTATATTGCTGCTTTCTGGTCAGGTAGCATTAGGTGTGTTCAGAACAGAGCAAGATTTTGTTTTCTTTTAAAGAGTGCTGCCTGGGAGTTACTGGATTTTGAAATTCATCTGCTCTGGATAGGCAGCCAATAAAGAAACAGTGCGTTCATCCTTCATTTTATGCAAGTGTTCTCTGGCACCAATTGAGTGGGAATGTGGGTTTCCACCTGACCTGAAATGGTCTTTTTCACCAGTGTATAGCTGTATTCCTGCTGCTAAGGTTTTCTAGTGTAGTGTACAAGACAAGTTTCTGCTTTAAAGGAATCACATTTACAGTATCCTCAACCTTTTGAATCACAGCTGACATCAAGAATAGCAAATGTAAACTTTGTACTTCATTTTGTAGATTACAATAGAAAATTATTTCCTATTGAACCTGTGTGGGATAAAATGCTTCAGTTGTATCATCGATAATTGGAATGTTAATTTTGTTAGGTTCACTTATATGTTTCTTCTTTTCTCAGATTCAAAAACGATTTATTCTGAATCTTCCCTCCTTTACTGTTCGGATCATTGATAACAATGGTGTTCATGATATGGAGCAGATTTCTGTGTCAGAAATATAATTTTACTTTCAACCATTTTTTTTGTTACTTTCTGAAATTTGTGTATATGAGCTCAGAATAAAGGCTGAGATTCACACTAAGTTTGAACTTGTTTTAATAAGTTTTATTTGAAAATGTGGTCTCAAATTTATGTTGGCACAATATTAATTGGCCATATGAATTTTGAAAGAAAATTCTTAAACAATTTACGGAAAATATGAAATACAAACATCACTGAAATACTAGACATTGAATTGTTTCAGAACTAATAGTGTACCAGTTTTATTGTATCTATCCAATTTTGTGTGCTAAATTATTTGAGTTGTCTCACATAAAATTAATAAAGAAGGGAAGGGATGCTTTATTCAGCTCATTCGGTGAGCAAATCAGTATTTCTTGTGTTAAGCATTGTTGCAGCAGCACAAAAAGATGAACTTTGTGTCTGATCCTTGCCATCATACCTGAGCTAGGGGTGCTTGACAATTTGATGTGGACAAAAGTAATGTTTCATGCTGAACATTTTGCATCCCGCTGAGCATAAGACTCATCCCAAATGTATTTGAAAAATGTTATCATACTTGTTTGTGATAACAGTAGAGTAGGTAATCAACTGGAAGCAGTTTTCATACTATTAGCTAAAAGCTTTTGAAACTGAAATTCACCAAATGAGGCAAGAAAATTTGTATTTGCATTTGTGAAGTTCAGTGTCTGGTTGGAAGGGTGTTGTCCTGTCCCAAATACCCCAGTATTTTGGTGGACCTAACCCACTTTGAAGCTCTGAAGACCTGTTTTCTATTAGCTGAAATCCATAAAATTTTACCAACGTTTTTTTTTGTTATGCTAATTAATAGAGATGTGCAGAATTCTTGCAAATAAAATTTACTTCATTCTAACTTTCTGAATGAGGTTATTCATTGCAAAGAGCCAGCACAGGCACAACCGGCCAAATGGCCGCCTCCTGTGCTGTGACCTTTCTGATTTGTCATCACAGTAGAATATTAATCAATCAGATTAATTTAACCTTATTAATTGCATCGTATACGTCCATTTGATCAAAATTAGCTTAAAAACATTTTCAAAAATCAGTCATTATTGAAAGATTGAAAGGTAGTAGGGCATATCAGCACTAATTTGCATAAGGTTTTGAGGTTCACCTCAGCTGCTTTATATGGCCTATAAGTGGTAAAGTGAAATCATTCCATGAGGGAAGGTCAAGAGGGGTCAAGATATAAACTTTGAATTTTCTACATTATTGATCTGAAGATTATAATTTAATGTAAATCTACATACAGCACTGGAGTAATCCTAACATTCATTGGGTGGGGAAAAATTCTCATGTAGCTCAAGGATTTAGGGCTCTTTTACATGAATTATCATTTTGAATTTAGAATATGGAATTTTGGATCTCCCAATAATTTTCATCAGTGGTATCCTCCATTATGCAGTATATTTGAGGTTCACTGATATGACTGCAGTATAACTGAAGGTTATTCATTTATAATTGAAACTGGGTTCAGTGTTTTTATTATATTTTTAAACTGAACTAACAACCATACTTTCAGCTGTCCATATCCATAGGACACAGCAGTCACGATTTTATTGCTGATTTGTCCTGTCTATTAACATAGCCTTTCATAATTCTTCATTAACCCCATGACCCTCAGAACTCCTTCCATTGCTAAGAGCATGGATTTTGCCATAACTCATACCAAGGCGGCTTTATTTCAGTTATTAAGAACCATGGTTTTCACCAGGCTGTTCTGTACCTTCCCTCTTCTTTGAAGTGCTCTATTATTTCAACCATTTCATCTGTTGAAACTCCTAGCATTTTACTCTGATAAATGGAGTCTTTAGCAGCCAGCCTTGTGGTTTGAACCTGTCACTAAAGGAAAGGTCACTGTTATGTGAATCTACTGGATCTAATTAACATGGCTAATTGGAGTGGACATGTACAAAGGTTGTAGCGATTTAAAAATTGTGAAACAAAACTATATTTTTCTAATTTATATTTGCATCAAATTTGTTTTAAACAACTCAGCAGAGTGAAATCTTAGCACAATTGCTGATATGGAGATGTAACAAAATTCTCTTCTCTGGCTGTTCACCTGTTCCTTTGTTTTTTTGTGCCTCTGTCTCAATGAGATGATCTTTATTCAGTGGTGCTCATGTGCACAGAGGTGATTAATAGACATTTGATAATTATTGCTCCAAAATAAACTCGTATTAATCAGTTTGAAAGTAACATATGTTTCGCCTGAGGCTGGAGAGCCTCCGGCTTCCCCGCTGAGAGAGGCTGCAAGGCAGCAAGGGTATTACTGCACTCTTCACAGACCCACAACCAGCCAGCAGCTTTCATTGAGAATTTCATGGCATTCAAAGTCTAAAATGGAGAAAATATGTTGATTGAGGTTGTTATATAAACCTTTTTTAAAAGAATAAACATTTGGAAGTTGTTTAAAATAAGAGGATTTGATAGGGTAGATAAAAAGAAACTCTTTCCGCTGCTGGAGGCCTAATCTTAAAATTAGTCAGGCCATTCAGGAGTTAAATCAGAAAGCACCTCTTCACACAAAGGTTTGTGAAAATCTGAAACTCTTCCACAGAAGACACTGGATTTTGGGTCAACAGAAGCTTTTAAGACTGGGGACAATAAATGTTTGTAAGGTGATGGGAATCAAAGGCGGGTGCAAGGGGTTGAGGTACAGATCAGTCATGATCTAATTGAGGGGCTGAATGAGCTCCTGTTCCCAACACCTGCATCAGACTTTTCAAACCAAAGCTCATTATTTTAAATTTAATCAATGTCATTGGTTACAAAGTACACATTTTAGACGAATATCAAAGTTTTTGACCAGATCGCCAAAGCTAAATGTGGAATTATTTATTGAAACTTATAAATGAGTATGTCTGAAAAACTGGTGTTAATTCAATGAGAGGAATTATTTTGTGATAATAGCTATGGAGCAATCTTTCTTGTATGTTTGAAATTACACTAGGTAAAAATTGTCCTGTTCCCAATTCATTTATATTATATTAAAGAATATTTAGTCTGTTTACCTGGTTCGCACACAGACTACACCTATACAAAATTACCGAAATGAATCTGGTAATTAAAGCTGTTTTTATACTAAAACTCTCTCAGCACCACTTTGTTTTGACACACTGGTCTTATGCAACTTGCTGGAACTGAAAGGTAAGTCTGAAATAAAAACAGAAAATGCTGAAACTACTCAGGCCAGGCAGCATCTGTGAAGAGAAACAGTTAACCTTTCAGGTTGAACTATTTTGCTTTGGTGGTTAAAGGTAAACCAGATTCGTTTAGGCTACCTGCCATGAAGATCCCCACCAGGGGATCTGATAGAACCTGGCATTGGTTTAGTGTGTGCTGCATGAAACCTGTGCATAGGGAGCCAACAATGCAAGCAGAGGTCTTGCAAAGTATAACATCAACCTAAAAATGCAAAGCTCAAGCAGAACTGGAGTTACAACACAGGCTGTGCCTGGCTATTATTTGTACCCTAGGTACAAGAGGAGTGCTCAGGTTTACATGTGTTTGAAACTCAGCTCTAATAGCTTTTAATATTTTCAAACATATCAATGTCCACTGACTCATTGTGAACAAAGATGATACTATATAATTGCCATTGTATCTAAAGGACTGTTGAGAACTTAAAATTGGCTTCATACTGAAGTGGATTTAAAACTCCACCCACCAAGGATCTCAAGTCTGAGCTAAGCACCCAGAAGGGATCTTGCATGACTTTTATTTAGTGCAGTCAAGAGCAAACCTGACACCAGTGTTATGCTGCCCCATTTGGACTGATGCACACTCAAAACCACTTCGCTTTGATACAAAAATGGCAGTAATAATTGTAGCCTAAAGCAATCTAAAATGGACTCTGTCTTATTTATACAAGATGCACATTGATAGCAGTAGTTTAATTTTGTATAGAGAGCCAATTATTTCCAGTCCAACTTGCTCCACCTACCACTGCCCCTTTTGACTCTGCCATGAATATTCACTGTCCTTCCATGTTTCCCTCCTGCAATACAGTCAACAACTCCAACCTCCCCCAATGCTGTTCTTCTATGTCCAGTTTTACTGGGATTGCCCTTACTTGATTTCATCTTTTTACGTATGTAGTTGTAGTCAGAGCATCCGTAACAATGGTTTCGCTGTCCCTGCACTGTTGCCTCTGGAATTCCCCACAGATCTATCTTTTCCCCCTTTTTCTCATATGCAAGCTGTAGACATAGCATCAGTTTCCACATGTATGTTGATGACGTCCAGCAGCCTCAGCCCACCTGCTGCAGAAATTCTCATCCATACTTTCAATGGCAGCAGACTATTATTCCAATAAAGGACACTGGAAATGTTCGAAATGCCTAGCTGGTCTGGCAGAATCTGTGGAGAAACAGTCTCTGACTTTTCATCAAAGCTGAGAAAAGTTAAAAATGAACAAGAGAAAGGGGGGAGGGAGGGAAGAAGAACAAAAGGGAAGACCTAAAATAGGGTGGAGAGCAGGCCAGATTAAATGACAAAAGGTTTCATGGTACAAAAGACCAAGGAAGTGGTAATAGGACAAGTAAAGAAACATATGAATTAGGAACAGGAGTAGGCCATTCAATAAGATCGTGGCTGAGTCTAACTGTGGCCTCAACTCCACTTTCCTTCCCACCCCTGATACCCTTTGACTCCCTTGTCAATCAAGAATCTCTAACTCAGCCTTAAAAACATTCATTGACCCAGCCTCCACTGCTCTCTGGGAAGGGAGTTCCACAGATTCACGATCCTCAGAAAAATATTCTCTTCACCTCCATCGTAAATGGGGGACCCTTTTTTTTTAAACCGTGTCCCCTAGTTCTGGTCTTTCCTACCAGGTGAAGCATCCTTTCACCATTCACTCTGTCAAGTCCCCTCAGGATTTTAAATGTTTGAATAAGATCATCTCTCATTCTTCTAAACTCCAATGGATACAGGCCCAACCTTTCCTACCAGTAATAATCCCTTCATTCCAGGAATCAGTCAAGTGAACAAACAATGTGTCTGCGTGAGGTGTAAATGGCAGGCTATCAGCCATCCAAACACAAAGGAAGACACGAGAGAAAGAAAAACACGAAGCAAAATGAGGACAGAGGTTATGAACTAAAATTGTTGAAATCAGTGTCCAGATCAGAAGGCTGTAAAGTGCCCAGTTGGACATTCTGGACTCAAAGAACTTAAACTCAATAAATTACTTTTGAATATTGCATTCTTGGAAGCTAGGCAAATGCAGCGAATAAAGGGAATTTTAGTAACCAGGGGGTAAGGGTAGCAGTTAAGAGGAGGTTTTAAAAAAAATTTGCTGTTACTGCATATACCATCACAAGGTATATTTTACAACGTGATTTGATGATCTATGGAAAGATCTTAGCGATGTTTAATGTTTCTATCATTAAATAAAGATATTATTAAGGGAATAGACATTTCTGACTCCTTTTGTTGATTAGACCAATTCTGAAAACCTATTAACTATTCCAATGCGCTCTAATATCACGGGAGAAAGGAACTCTGATGCACAGGATGGATACACTCAATTGGTTGACATTACACGATAAAAGATGTGATTAAATGAGTCCCGAAGTTTTCAATTTAAAAATTTAAAAACAGATTTAAAAATTTAGAGGGCTGTTTAAAAATATGCAAATAGATGCAAAGGTCAATCAGCATCTGAAAAGACAGGTTAACATTACGTTAAAACTCATCAGGACTTCGTCATTCCCAAGATGTTAACACTTAGATTTGCACTATGTTCTGATTTAATTCTCTAAACAAGGCAGTCGGTTTGTGTCTATAGTTAGCATTTAATGGTGAAGACCAATCATAACTATTAAACAAGACATAATAGAGTTTAAAATAAAGACAGAAAATGCTGGAAAAACTTAGCAGGCTTGGAAGCATCTGCGGAGAGAGAAACAGAATTAACATTTCGTGTTCGTATGACTGACTCTTCGGAGCAGTTATTATAGTAGAGTTTGAATGTCACTTTTATGGTTTGTGACGTAAACTGGCAGGATGGAGAAAATGGCCTTTACAGAACACACCTAATTTTCATCCATTAAAATCAACAGAATACAAATTATGCATATTCTGTAAAGGGCAGGTAATTCATCCCACACATTACTGCCCAGGCAGTAATATCTGTCGCCTCTTCCTAAACCGCTTCTATAGTGCAAATTCTGGTGACTTTGCAGATACACCACCACCAACAGCAACAGAGGCACTCACCGTTTTGCATGAACGCATAAAACGGACCGAAAACAGGAAATATTCTCGGATGTTTAGAACGAATGTGAAATAAGGTTTCATTATAGTTAATAAAGTGAGTAACCTTGCAATATGAATTACAACTTTATATTTGAGAGTCTGTTTTCGCCCGACTTGAAATTGAGTTATTTGAAGCCAGTGGGGCTCGATATCGCGTAAGGCATATAACAGACATCAGTTGCGACACTACCCGGTAGATCAAAATGCATGTTACCTCTAAAACTGCACGAGGATCGCATTGTACTTAAATAACTTTTTTAAAAAGAGAGAAATGTGGAATCTAACGCTAAAGTTGAACCCACGCTTATCGAAAATAGTAGTTTTATCCCATTGTAATCCAACTGAAAAGCACCCATGCTTTATGGACCATTTGTACTAATATTCCTGAAACCTAAGACATTTTCTGATGAAGGGTCGTCACGGTCTGAAATGTTAACTCTTTTGTTTCTCCCTCCCGAGATGCTGTCTGACCAACTGAGTATTTCCACCATTTTCGGATTTTATTTCAGATTTCCAGCAGCTGCAGTATTTTGCTTTTGTAGGACATTTTCTTCCTTTCAGGGCTTCATAACAAGAACTTAACAAGCGCATTTCCGACTATAAACATTTAACTTTTGAGGATATTAGTAGCAGTTGGATGTACTAAGTACCAATCAATTTGTTTTCCTTCGGTTGCCTACAACAAAGATTTGTAGTGCATCTGTATGAACCTTGTTCAAATTGTGCTTCTCTGATTCTTGTTGCTGACATTCGTATGAATCTAGAAAGAGATTAATGATTGATGGGAGTTTCTTTGTTGACTGTTTTGAATTAAAGTAGCAAAATATGAAAGTCGTTATTCCGATATATTTGCATGTAGTTGATGCTGGCCAATTTTGAATTTGCAATTATTTCGCACGAAATTTCCAACAGACAGAAAATTTAATCCCTTAATGTCTGACACTAACTGAATCTGACAACTAGTTTTTAAACCACGATTTGTCAGCAACCTGCAAACTCAATCAGCCTTTTTTTGGTCAATTAATACTTTATCGACATGAGGCCATTACTATCTGGCGGCGATACTAGTGGACTTGAAGTATTTCCCGCAATATTTCTTGGTCCGCCATTTCAACAGATGTGTTGAGCAATTTATTTATATTTATTTTTTAATGTCTGCATCATTATCTGTTTTCATACTTAACAAATTACACATTCTTACCAAATAAGGTGCCTTCTCATAGCATCACCTCATACAGTGAGAGGATCACAAGCAGTCAATGGCAAATTTCTTACGATTATATCAATAGTACAGATATTTCTACTGTTTGATCTCTGTTGACTTGAGAAGGTTTATTACAGGATGACATGAGATGATTCACCTCTACGTCCGCTAAGTGTACTCCACGAAAAGCATAGAATATATTCAGAATGTTTCAATCTTTTTCACGGCAAGATAGCAAGGATTATAAATAAAACAAAGGAGTTTCCTCAATGGCATGGCACCAATATTATATCCATTAAGTATTTAAAAATGGAAGTAGCTTCCAAAAATATTTGCCAAAAGGAATAAAACCAAGCTTCTGAACAATAAAGGTGGGGAAATTGAGCTATTTTAGATAAGGCAATTCATGCAACTTTATTACTAAAATCACCATGAAGTGTTTCTACATCAGTGCATTTTTACTGTGCGAATGATCTACATAAATGCTCCATGTTGACTATGCTCCATGCTTTGGTTTGTTGTGAAATGTAACAATCTCTGTAGCTTGAAGAAAAATTATTTGTGTTATAGACTCAAGGATCTTATTCCATCAGCTTATTTCAAGTAGCCCCAACTGAGATAACATTTTCAGTAGGATAATGCTGCATTTTTTGAGGGGGGCGGTGGGGAGCTGTTGTTCTAATGTTCTCCTTTCCGACTCTGAAGGTACTTACTTTTCTAGGGTTTAGTTCTGTAGAGGTTGTCAGCATCAGTAGCAATGAGGAGTAAGAACCCCGGATGACTTTTCGGCCAAGTGACAGTTGGAGCACCTCAACTGCTGCCTTGGATGATGCCAATTGACTCGGCGGAGACTGGAAGATGGGCTATTGACTGACTACTAGTATAGGGAATGATTTATTATTCCATAGCCTAAAGCGTCTACTCTTTCTCCTCTACTATGTCCATACAAATGGTACAATGAAAAAAATGAAGTGATGTAAACTCATTTCTGACAAACTTCGAATAAATTCTTCAGTTCTCAAACAGTTAACAGCTCTGGTAATTTACTTTTTGTAAAGATTTAGCTCCTCTCTACCGGTAAGGCATGGCTTTTGCTGCCTAGATTTCTGTTGTAATCAGCACCATATGTTTGATTCACAAACGATGAGGAAATCCGAGGTCAGGTTAATGGAGACCGGGAGAAGGCACTTGGTCTATGGGAGTGCCAGGCTAAATGATTCAATAGTCAAACTAAACGCTCGTGTGACTGTGTCCTTTAATTCTATTATACACATTAAATTCATTGGGTCTCGAAGCATTAGCCTCTTTTTCTAAACGCTGAAGTTTTTTTTCAGTTAAATAGCATTGTTGATGACAGATTAGAACTCGATAGGGTGTGCGTGTGTTTGGAAACAGCTGCAGCCGTCAGCTGCCTCTCCCCATTGTCGAGGTCAGAGGTACTCGGTCATTGACAATACCGCTATTATTACCAGTTTAATGAAGCACAGAATGACAGGGTAATCCTGGCCTGTCACAGTTCACCATTCACTGCCAACACTCTTGGCGGCCCCGTCACAGGGACGTCCCCCAACCCCCATCCCCACCCCCAAATATTTATTTCCAAATCAAAACTCCACGGGAGCTTCTGCTTTCAGAGAGATTAATTGCCAATAGTCTGATGTCAAGAAAGAAATGGGACCTGGATGATACCCTAAATTTTGGTATCATTTTTTATCTATATGGTACATTTAATGCAAATAACATTTCAATTGCCGAATAAAACAGAAAAGTGCAGAACAAAACTAAGATTTAATAGTTTTTAAGTTGTGCGGATGTTTGTTTAAAAAGTCCTCTCGTTGTGAGAATTTATCTTATTCTATTTAACAACTGATCATTTTAGGTTTCCAGGGAACTTGCTGGAGGGGAGACTGGATGGGAGTCCTTATCTGTCAATTCCGGCTTATGACGTAGTCTTGGGTGCAGTCTAATATTTCTTACTATCCTGAATACCTTACAGCACCAAACACTGAAAAATCTAGATAAGAATAGTCACAACACTCAGTCACTTGAAAATAACCTGTAACTCTCAAATTTCACAAATGAGTTTTCTAATATCGACTATTAGGACTTACAACCATTAGAAAATGGAAACATCTCTTAGTTCAGTGTTAGAAGCATATGTTGGGCCATAATCTTGGAGTTGAACTTGAATAAATTTGGATTTTGGAACCCATCTTCCTTTTGCTAGGTGCTGTAACCTTGAGAAGTTTCAGTCTGCACCCGGCTCTTGTAGGATGGTACTTGAGTCCAAGTCCAGTTCTGATTCCAAACCCGACATTCCAGTCTTAAATAATCACTTTTATACTCCTCTACCTTATATTAAGTGATCCCAAGGCAGATCACCGTCAGCAACCCTCTTTCTCCTTCTGTCGTCCTATCAATGCCAGAGACCTGCAATTCCCTATGTTATATGCAAGGGAATCCAGCTCTGTGTTTTAAGTTTGACGCAGCTCACAAGAACTGTGAAAATATGTGTTTCCAATGGCATCAGGTTTGCAAAGTTTGAATCATTTGCGCAGTTGGCGGCAATGAATACTATACATTACAGTCGAAAGATTTATATTACTATCAACCCACTTTTATACTGGTGCTCCAGGACACCAGCACTCAGATGAAACCTGCAACATCTGGACATCACTCTTCTCTCTCTCTCTCACTCGAACCTATGCACTTCAAATCTCCTTTGAATGGCCAGTAGAAAGGAACCTCCTAACATTATTAGTCCCAGGTACTATCAGAGAGTTTATACTTATCAGCAGCAGACTATCAGTAAACAGTTCCTCTTTTTTCATTATGAATGGAACCTCATCATGGTGCTTAATGCAATTCAAACCACTGAAAAATCCAAAAGTTGAGTTTTTGTTGGCCTGTTACAGAGTACACACTCAACTACCCACTTCTCATCTTAACTTGTTCCAATATTTATGGCCAGCGAACTCCATGGACACTGGCAAAAGCCAAGACTTAGGGTTCTCAAGTGTGTGCAGGGCTAGTAATAATTTAGCCAATGAAAGCAATGTATCTTACTGGCAAGCTCTTTGATGCTTGCCAAATTAGGACCATTTAACCCATTAGCTTTGCAGAATTATTCAGAGCCATTGCAAAGAAGCCTGGACTATCTCTCTGGTCCCCATTGATGAGCTTGGCTGGCCGACTGATCAGTGTAGTACTGTATACTCGCCTTGGTCAAGTATTAGATTACTGAGTCCGCCACAAAGAAGGCACTCAGTTTTGATCTCCCATCTGCAAACATATCGTTGGGAGCTAACCTGACTCCAAAGAGACGCTGCTTACCTCCTATTAGAAGCATTATAACCCAACAATGGATTTCATCAGTTCTTGGTCAGCCACTGGTTTATAGAGCTTATAGAACTTATAAAGCTCCTTAACTGTTAAAGAAAAAATATCACTGGGCTAACTTGAAACCTCAGTGAGCCCCACACTCCAAACGGGAGAAAGATGTGATGATCAGAATCATTGATGCA
This sequence comes from Carcharodon carcharias, assembly GCF_017639515.1. Taxonomy (NCBI): domain Eukaryota; kingdom Metazoa; phylum Chordata; class Chondrichthyes; order Lamniformes; family Lamnidae; genus Carcharodon; species Carcharodon carcharias. The sequence goes on from NC_054485.1 coordinate 33,125,116, forward strand.
CATTCCCAGCCAGGAAACGTAACCAGATTGAATGATAGTTAGAAACTGGAACAAAGCGGGAAGAAGGGTGTGGAAGAGACAAAAAAACATAGCTTGTCTGATTAGTCCAGTCAGTAGAATAAGTTCCAAATCATAGTTCCAAAAGATGTTCCCTGTGGCAGAAGCAACAATTATCAGAAGCCAACAGGCTGAATTGAAATAAATCTGCCAAGGGACCTGTTTTAGAAACAAGAATATACACACCATCATGGCTTATACATGTATGGATGTTTGAAAGTAAAATATCCACCGTATAGGAATGCAGCACAGTGTATACACAGTACTGTGAGAATACATTAAGGTGAGTTGTGTTTCCACTGCGGTTGGTCTTGTAATTATGACTTTAATATGACGATATCGACGAGGGCTGCAGGTGAGGGGTTATTGGAAGAAACCACTTTGCTCAATAATTTGTGAAACAAATAGCTACATAAAACGTAGTTTTAATTTTTAAAAACATTTCTTAAACATTATTCTTCCAATTATTACACGTTTTTTACCCACAGGCTAAACTTATTCTTCAGAGCCCAGAAGAAGGGTCATGCAGACTGGAAAAGTTAATTCTGTTTCTCTCCCCAAAGATGCTGTCAGAACTGCTGAGGTTTTCCAGCATTTTCTGTTTTTATTTCAGATTTCCAGCATCCGCGGTATTTTGCTTTTATTTTTCACGCTAATGTGTTTCTTTTGCTCTGGGGCTTTGAGGTGACCTTGCCCACAACGAAGAGAAAATTTTTAGAATTGAGCAATGTAACCTTGACAACAGCGAACCCCAGAAACGCATCGATTCTTTCTTAAATTATTGATGTTACATACTTTATCTTTTCTGAGTTAGGCCGCTTCTAAAATGAGATTGGATTGTGGAACGTCTGCAGTCATGTTTACAAGGCTTTAAGTGATGGTCCTCAATTCCTCAGGAGGCCAAAAACATGAATATGAGACGAAGTGAAAAGTTGGTTCAGCAGCAACGCTCCTCTAAGCTGCACAGCTATCATGAAGTTAGCACAACAGGCTGCCCACAAGATACCCCCTTTAAGATACCATGAAGGCACGGCGTAGAAAAATTTAAAGGTACCAAGCATTGCAATAAATAGGCCTCGCACAACAAAGAAAATGCAGAGGGATCACTGGTCATCAGTGCACAAAATATACCATGGCACAAGTTTATTTGGGGGGGGGGGGGGGGACATCGTACGCCAGTTCCCCCGGGGTAGGCAGTGCCGCAGCCCGCGACCCACTCAGCCCATGTGGGCTCCATCAATTATATAATTGAGGAACGCCGCGTAAGGTATTGTCCCACGGCGCTGTCAGCCCGCGGCACTGTCTATGCCCAGGGAAATCGAGGTGAGCCTGCCCAGCAGCACTAGAAGCAGCGCTAGGTGAAGAAATTTCCTCTCCCGCCTCCCCCTGACCCGCACCTCACCCGCCGCCCTTATTGTAAAGTAGACTGGAAACAACTCCGGTTGGCAGCAGCTGTTGAAAGATTATGTAACGATTGCAACACAAATCGAAACTTAGGTCACCATAAAACTGAAGGGCCTTTTGAACGAATATCATATGAAATATACAGTAGGGAATTGCGTTATTTGGACCACAAATCTGCGTCAAGTGCGTATTTCCAGTGAAAAGGCGCCAATAACACGATTTCTCCCGCAAGATGCAACACTGGGACTTGATGATAATCTGCACCTCAGGATATTGTCATGAAATAGTTTCTAGGAGTAATTCATATTGCAGGGTTTGACTATAACTGCATACTTATTAAACGTTAACATCCTTCTGTTTATTTCTCTGAAATCTTGAACCATTCCATGCTCAATAAAAATGTCATTTTCATTTAAGAATGTAGGTTTTTATTCACAAGCAAAATGTGAATCTCCATGTATGACAGTGTTGCATGTCAGGTCAGTTTCACATAAATTCAGCGTTTTTTGGTTAATATTTGTGCTTAACAGCACTATTAATATTGATCCAATTATCCAACTTCTCATTTGGTTGTGAAAAATTCTCTGAAAGAACATGCTCTTCTGAACTGGAATTATTGACACTGGATGCACTATCATTGTAATTCTAGTACCAACAGTTTGGGAATCTCTTCTTGAGTTCTCTGCCTCAAGGCAGGTCCGACCCAGGGCTTTAAATATAACATCAATGCTGCAGACATTCCACAGTCCAATCTGGTTTTAGAAGCTGCCTAACACAGAAAAGATAAAGTATGTAACATTAATAAGACAGTGCCATGGCAGAGCAGCGTCCCAAATCCAATCCAGCCAGAGCAGAGATTGAACCCCATGCTTCTGGCATCAGTTTGATCCACACCAGCCATCCAGCCAACTGAGCCACTGGAAATCTATTAAAGCAGCTACGGTTATTATGTGCAAACAGAAAGATCATTCTGCAAGGCGACCCAGGCAGCCATTTTGAATTCAGGTGGGCTTAGCAGAAGGATGCGGTGAGATCCATTCAGTTGGAGTCTGGCCCCATTTCACGGATAGTCCAGGATCATTAGCATATCCATCACTTCACCTGATCTGGAAGGGGAGGAGTCAACTCATTTGGAAGCCCTCAAAGTTAATTTTACAACTACCACTGCATCTCTTGCCTCCACTGTTTCTAAATTTTCATACGACTTGTCTGACATAAGTACTGAGATGAATGGAAATTTCTTCCAACTATATATTGGTAATACTGAAGCCATTGCCTTCAATCCCTGCTATAAACTCCATTCCCTAAGCACTGATTCCATCCCTCTCTCTGGAAACTGTGTGAGGCTGAACCAGTTTGCAGCCTTGGTATCATATTTGATCCTGAGATGAGCTTCAGACCATATTTCCATGCCATCACCAAGAGGGCCCCTTTCCACCTCTGTAACGTCACCTGATGCCAACCTGGCCTTGGCTCAACTGCTGCTGAAAGCCTCATGCATGCCTTTGTTCCTACTAGACGTAATTATTCCAATGCACTCTTGGCTGGCCTCCTACATTCTTGCTGAGGCATCCAAAATTTTGCTGCCACTGTCCTAACTTGCACCAAGTCCCATTCACCCATCACCATTGTGCTCTTACATTGGCTCCCGGTTAAGTTATACCTTGATTTTAAAACTCTCATCCTTGTTTTCAAATCCCTCCATGGCTCACCCCTCCTTACCCCTATAGTCTCCAAAAGCCCTCACAGTTATCAGTGCTCCTCTAATTCTTGTCTCTTGAGCAGCCCGGGCTTTACTCTTGCCTATATAGGTGGCTGTGCCTTCAGTTGCCAAGGTCATAAGCTCTGGAATTCCTTCCCTAAATCTCTCTGCCTCTCTTCTCCCTTTCATCCTTTAAGGTGCTCATTGAAACCTACCTGTCTGATCAAGATTCTGGCTTTCTTCCCTTATTATCTCTGTACATGGCTCGGAGTCAAATTTTCTTTGATAATGCTCCTGTGAAGCACCTTGGGATGTTTTATTACATTAAAGAAGCTACATAAAACAAGTTGTTGTAAATGGTACTTCAGAAAGGTTGGTGGTACTCTACAATAGACCCTAATTTCAAATGAAATGCTTTTACATTCCTCTAGGCAGTTACCTGTGCTGTTTCAGTACAGGGAAATAAATTTTAAACACTGAAGTAAAGTTCAACAGGCAGCGCCACACAGGACTGAGGGTTGAGGTCTCAGTGTTCAGGCCTGGATTAAAATTTCTTGGTGGCCAAGGGCACAAAATATTTGGGATCCCTCTGTACACCCCACTATACCACCACAAATACTCCCCTGTACAATCACTTCTCATCCAGTTCCCCTCAGCCAGCCTCCCTGCACAATTACCCCAATTGCATTGTGCTCCCCCCGCACAATTCCACCTCACAAGACTTCCCCCCGCCCCACCCCGGACAATCTCCTCCTTCCTCCCACAATCCTCCCTCATGCAACCCCCCTCACAGACATCCCCATCTGGCCACACATCACTGTCCCCACCACAACCCACTGAAACACAAAACAGACATAGCAAAACGTATGAACAGATAGACCCATAAAATATTTACATGCAGGTTTAATAATAGTGAATCAGTATAGACTACACTTAAATGGAGCTGATCCTGTATGCAGTTTTGTTCGCATCAAGGGAGTTTTACCAGAGGTTGCATTTTTGCCTGGGGCCCCTGGGCATAGGCCAGGTAGGCCCAAGCCTTCATCCATCCCTGACTGTGTTGCAATCAAAGGAAGCACCAGCATCAAACAGGAACCGCTCAACCTCATCAGCAATACAATGCCATAGCGTCAATTTTAATGGGTAAACTCCACACCTGTAGCAATACTTGCTGTTATTAGAATAGCTCTAATATGGAATTGGGGTTTGCACATCAGATCAGCTCTTGGAATAGCCAAGCGTAACTTGTCCTATAAACAGGGCATCGAAGCTGCCACACCAGGCACTGGGATGTTTCTGCCCTGGAAAGTATGGTGGTGTGAGTTACATTTGCATTTCAATCCTTGAACTAAGTTTATTTTTTTAAGTGCAGAAATGATTGGCAAAATGGTGACATCCTCATTTTCCCAATTGCCCATCTCTTTTGACACCTGTTAAATGGCGTGCACAGTGTAGGCGTACAGAAGGAAATAAAACACAAGGCTTCTTTTTACAAAATGTTGCAGAGATGATGACTCTCATGGCACAAAAAGTTAATATGTTTAGAGTTTGAGCTACTGAAAGACCTTAATAACCAGGAACATTTTTTGTGTATCCCTTTGTTACATATTTTAATCATTCTACATAACATTAAGTTTAGAGTTGGTTACTGGGGCACACATGGAGGAAAGCAGGTCATTGCCCCCAACCCCAGACTGGTAGGAAATGATTGGCAGCTGTGTTCAAGTGGATTTGGAGTAATTAATGTATTTTTCTGCTATTCTAACAATAAATTGAAATTTATCAGGGCAATATGTGGAGGGGTTATGTCTTTTGGATGCATCTGGGTCCTAATGCGCATCTGATATTGCAATTGTAAAACTGGTCGCAAGATCATTGTAGAAGTGCAGATACCTGCCAGAATGAAGCAAATATTGAAGAGATAAACTAGGACCAACTTGTCATATGATTCCAGTTGTTTTCCTGAAACCTTCCTCTTTATCTTCACACCACTTAGGTGTCAAGTAATGAGCCTCTTGAATAAAATAAAATCCAGTCATCTCTCCTGGATCTATCATTTCCGCGTCCCCAATATAAACATGTTAAAGTGTGATTCTTGACCAGGAGTTTCATATAACTAGATATATCAATAGCATGGCTACAAGAGCAAAGCAGAGACTGTGTAATCTGCTCAGCTCCTGGATGCTCAGACCCTCTGTCTCATCTACAAGGCATAAGTGAAGAATGTGACAGCATACTCGCTACTCAGCTGAATGGATGTAAATGCAACAACATTCAAGAAACTCCACAGTTCGCTGTGCAGGATCCCCTGGTTTTGGACACAATGGCCAGTTCATCTATCATTAGTGCACTTAGTGCCTGCAGTATTTACTATCTGCTGAATGCACTACAGCAACTCACCTGGGTTTCTTTGATAAGAAGCGCCTCTCCTGAGAACCTTATCATCAAGGACAAGGGCAACCTAGTTACACATCATCCTGATGTAACTATATATCACTGTTCTTTCATCATCATTGGGTTATCCTAGACTTCTTGACCTATCACCTTCATGGGAATACCTTCACTATAATGATGCTACCAACACATCCACATCCAGTGGACTAATAAAAAGTGTCTTATCTGCTAGAACAAGTTCCTTCACCATCTTCCCCATGAAATTCAGCCAACTTCACTGGATCAGAAGATCAGATGGAAAGTATACAGAGGCTGTCAATTTGCTATTGACCGTTTCCCACTACAACCAAAGTTGAATTTCACCCCTGATTTGCCATAAGGCCAGTTCTGAGCAACTTAAGTGCTTATAGCATGCAAAACAAAAACAAAATGGCTCAATAAAGTGGACCAATATTCACTATTCACACCTTTGCCCTCTGCCCTACCACAGGCATCTATTCAGTCCTCTGCTCCTATCTTATTCCACAATACGACAACTGAATTCTTAGGACACAGTTGAAATGAAATATGCTCTTCGCATTTCCCCATTGGTAGAAGATGCATGTCTTACACTAATATTCTCCTTTACAAAAGAGTGATGTGTGATCCCTACTGTTCTGTCTAAATGATTGCACTGTGGGACCGTAAGATGTAGGAGCAGAAGTAGGCCATTTGGCCCATTGTGTCTGCTTCACCATTCAAAGAGATTATGGTGATCTGGTGATCCTCAGCTCCATTTTCCTGCATTTTCCCCATAACCCTTGATTCCCTTACTGATTAAAAATCTGTCTACCTCAGCTTTCAATATATTTAATGACCCAGCCTCTACAGTCCTCTGTGGTAAAGAATTCCACAGATTCACTACGCTCTGAGAGAAAAAATTCTTCCTCATCTCTGTCTTAAATGGCCGACCCCTTACTCTTATGCCCTCTGGTCCTAGACTCTCCCACAAGGGGAAACAACCTCTCAGCATCCACCCTGTCAAGCCCCCTAAGAATCTTGTATATTTCAATAAGGCCACAACTCATTCTTCTAAACTCCAATGAGTACAGACTCAACCTACTCAATCTCTCCTTATAAGAAAATCCCTCCATACGCAGGATCAACAGAGTGAACCTTCTCTGGATTGCCTCCAATGCCAGTATATCTTTCCTTAGACAAGGGGATCAAAACTGTTCACGGTATTCTAGGTGTGGTCTAACTAGTGCCTTGTATAGTTTTATTTTTATATTCCATTCCCTTTGAAATAAAGGCCAACATTCCATTTGCCTTCCCTATAACCTGCTGAACTTGTCTGCCAGCTTTTGTGATTCATGCAGGAGGACCCTCAAATCCCTCTGTGCTGCAGCTTTCTGCAGTCTTTCTTCATTTAAATAGTATTCAGCTCCTCTATTCTTCCTGCCAAAGTGCATAACCTCACATTTTCCCTCATTATATTCCATTTGCCAACTTTTTGCCCACTCATTTAACCTGTCAAATCCCCCTGTAGACTCTTTGTGTCATCCTCACCACTTGCCTCCCCACCTATTTTTGTGTCATCCGCAAACTTTGTGATAGTACATTCGCTTTCCTCATCCAAGTCATTAATATATACTGTAAATAATTGTAGCTCCAACACTGATCCCTGTGGCACTCCACTAGTTACAGATTGCCATCCTGAAAATGCCCCCCTTATCCCAACTCCCTGTCTTCTATTAGTTAGCCAACCCTCTCTCCATGCTAACATACTACCCCCAACACCATGCGCTCTTATCTTATTAAGTAGCCTTATGTGTGGTACCTTATTGAACGCGTTTTGGAAATCCAAATATATTACACCTACTAGTTCCCCTCTATCTTTCCTGCTTGTTACCTCCTCAAAGAATTCTAATAAATTTGTCAGGCATGATTTCTCCTTCATGAAGCCATGCTGACTCTGCCTGATTAAATTATGTATTTCTAAATGCTCTATTATATCCTTTATAATAGACTCTAACATTTTCCCAATGATAGATGTTAAGCTAACCGGCATATAAATACCTGTTTTTTGTCTCCCTCCCTTTTTGAATAAGGGTTTTACATTGGCAGCTTTCCAATCCTCTGGGACTTTTCCAGAATCTAAGGATTCTTGAAATATTACTACCAATGCATCCACTATCTCTGTAGCCACTTCCTTTATTATCGTAAGATACAACTCATCAGGACTAGGGGACTTATCGGCCTTAGCCCAATTAGTTTCCTTAGTACTTTTTCTCTAGAGATAGTTATTGCCTTTATTTCCTCCACCCCTTTTGCTCCTTGATCATTTAGTATTTTTGGAATGTGATTAGCGCCTTCTACCGTGAAGACTGATGCAAAGCATTTATTCAGCTCCTCTGCCATTTCCTGGTTCCCCATTATTATTTCCCCAGCCTCTTTCACTAAGGGGCCAATGTTCACTTTGGCCTTTCTCTTTCTTTCTATATATTTAAAGGAGCTCTTACTGTCTGTTTTTATAATGCTTGCTAGTTTACCCTCAAAGTTTATTTTCTCCCTTTTTTTTGGTCATCTTTTTAAAACTTTTAATGTTTTTAAAACTTTCCCAATCCTCTGGCTCACCACTAATCTTTGCCATGTTGTATGTTTTTTCTTTCAATTTGATGCTATCCTTAACTTCCCTAGTTAACCAGGGCTGGTTTATCCCCTTCCTAGAATCCTTCTTGCTCACTGGGATATATCTTTGTTGTGAGTCATGAACTATTTCTTAAATGTCTATCATTGTGCATCAACTGTCTGTTCTGTTAAACTGCTTTCTCAGTCCACGACAGCATCCTCTACACTCATTCCTTTGTAATTACCTTCATTTAAGTTTAGCATAGTTGTTTCCAATCCAAGTTTCTCACTCTCCATCTGAATGCTAAATTCTATCATGTTATGGTCACTGTTTGCTAGAGGATCCTTTACTCTGAGATCATTTATTAAACCTGCCTCATAACACATTACCAGATCCAAATAGCTTGATTCCTGGTTGAGTCCACAACATATTATTCTAGGAAACTGTCACAAATGAACTCTATGAATTCTTACTCATGGCTACCTCTGCCAATTAGATTTTTCCAATCTACATGAAGATTAAATTCAGCAATGATTAATGTACTGCCTTTTTTACATGCCCTCATTATCTCCTGATTTATTCTCTGTCCTCCAGAATAGCTACAGTAAGGGGGCCTATAGACTACTCCCACCAGTATCTTTTTCACAGAATTACATTACAGAAGAGGTCCTTCAGCCCACTGAGTCTGCACTGACATGTGAGAAACACCTGACCTACCTACCTAATCCCATTTACCAGCACTTGGCCCATAGCCTTGAATGTTATGTCGTGCCAAGTGCTCATCCAGGCAACCTGCCTCCACCACCCTCCCAGGCAGTGCATTCCAGACCGTCACCACCCTCTGGGTAAAAAAGTTTTTCCTCACATCCCCCCTAAACCTCCTGCCCCTCACCTTGAACTTATGCCCCCTTATGAGTGACCCTTCAACTAAGGGGAACAGCTGCTCCCTATCCACCGTGTCCATGCCCCTCATAATCTTGTACACCTTGATCAGGTCATCTGTCAGTCTTCTCTGCTCCAACAAAAACAACCCAAGTCTATCAACCTCTCTTCATAACTTAAATGTTTAATCCCAAGCAACATCCTGGTGAATCTCCTCTGCACCCCCTCCAGTGCAATCACATCCTTCCTATAATGTGGCAACCAGAACTGCACACAGTACTCCAGCTGTGGCCTCACTAAGGTTCTACACAACTCCAACTGTTATTTCTTACCTCCACCCATATGGATTCTACATCTTCTGATCTAAGATCATTTCTTGCTATCGTACTTATTCCATCTCATACTAACAAAGCTACCCCACCATCCATTTCCTTCCTGCCTGTCCTTTTGAAAAGTGACATACCTCTGAATATATAGTTCCCAGCTTTGATCTCCTTGTAACAATGTCTCCATAATGGCTATAAGATCATACCCATTAACCTCTATTTTTGATATTAATTCATTTATTTTTAAATGAATTTAAATAAAGAGCCATTAATTTTGCCTTTTTACCACTTTTTTCCCCTTTGACCCTATTTGCTGCTTTTTTTTTAATGTTTGTACACTCTGTCCCTTCCTGTCACCCTCTGGGTATCATTACCTAAATAGCTGCCCTGCAATGTTGCTATATACTTTTGCTTTGTAAGCCTACATATCCTCTCTCTATAAACCTCCCCCCACTATTTAGTTTAAAGCCCCCTTTACAGCCCCAGTTATTTGATTTACCAGGACAATGATCCTAGCATGGTTCAAATGAAGCACATCACACCGGAACAGCTCCCCTCTACCCCAGCGCTGGTGACAGTGCCCCATGAATTGAAACCCATTCCTCACTCACTGATCTTTGAGCCATGCATTTAACTCCTTGACTTTATTTAACCTATGCCATTTTGCCCATGGTTCAGGTAGTAATCCCGAGAGTATTACTTTGGAGGTTCTGCTTTTGAATTTAGCTCCTAACTGTTCAAATTCTTTCAGCAGCACCTCCTTTCTAGTCTTATCAATGTTGTTGGTACCAACCTGGATGACAACAACTGGGTCCCTCCCCTCCCGCTCCAAGTTCCTCTCCAGCCCTAAGGAGATGTCCTTAACCCTGGCACTGGGCAGGCAACACAGCTTTCAGAACTTACACTCATGGCTATGGAGAACAGCACCTATCCCCCTAATTATATTGTCCCCTACCACTACTACATTCCTATTTTCTCCCCCCACTTGAATGGCTCCCTGTACCATGGTGCTGTGGTCAGTTCGCTCATCTTCCCTGCCGTCCCCCTCTTATCCACACAGCTTGCAAGAACCTAGTAGTTGTTGGACAGTTGCTGGGACCAAGGCTCCTTGAACGCTACCCCCTGGGTCCCCATACCTGCTTCACCTGCAGCCACACCCTCCTGTCCCTGATCACAGATCAAATTGGAATTACCCAATCTGAGGGGTATGACCGCCTCCTGGAGCAAAGTGTCCAGGTAACTTTCCCCTCCCTGATGTGGAGCAATGTCTGCAGCTCGGATACCAGCTCCTCAACCCAGAACCAAAGCTCCTTGGACTGCAGACACTTACTACAGATCTGTTTGCTCTGGATCACCTTCATGCCCTGCAGATCCCACATGCAGCAGCAACACATCACCCATCCTGCCATCACAATCACATTTTATTTAATTTATTAATTAATTACTCTAGTGTCCCTGCTCTTTACACTTGAAGACTTGAAGAATCCCCCGCTCTTTACACTTTATTGTAATTAATATTTTACACCAGTATCGACCTTATACTTAACAAGCTATTTTTATGAAAAAGAGAGAAAAAAAGACTAGAGACCTAAAGACAAACTAATGACCTTACTTTTACTTTAAAGACTAGAAATATTCACCAATCTTACTGACCAATCAGGTGCTTTCCCTGCCCTCGCATCATGTTGTGGTTTGTGACATCACTCTGCCACTCTGCCAGAGACCATTGTTGGTGTGTGAACTCAGCCGTTCAACGAAAGAAGTATCATAACTGAGTTATTTCTATTCTCAATCAATTATCATATGCACACTCTTTTTTAGCACACAACATTAGGTTGTATTCAGTTGGGAGGGTTTCAGAGTTCTTCGGATAACAAAATTGTAAATGCATTGAAATGAACAACTTTGCTACACAATGTGCTCAGGGGAAACATTCCTTCCCAGGGTGGGAAGTAGGAACACTGGCTGACATTCCTCTCTGTGACCCAGGGAGGTGAATTATCATACCCTTATTATAAACCCAACATTACATCAGCAATGACCTGAAATTGAACCTGGGACTTTGTGGTCTGTATGGCTCCATTACATGCCAGCTTTACTAATTCGGTCCTTAGGCAATCTCACAGTTTGAATTTAATCATAATGTAGAGCAAGTGTGTGCCCAGTTGACTTTGGCTAGTGGAAAGATTTCAAGTAAAGATAAGGATAAGGAGAATCCAAAGTAAATTCTGACATTGTCTTCTGCACACTGCCTACAAGAGGTGGGTGAACAATGAACAAAGGAGCTTTTAAAATTTTGAAAACGGAAGAAAGAGCTATCTGTAAAACTGCAGAGCAGATTACTATATATTTAACGGAAGACTCATCTGGTTGTTATACACCTGACTATGTTGCTCACATTATAATAAACTTTACAAAAATCAGATATTGTATAATGTGGGTTTTATTGTATAATCTGGAGGAGCACTCAACTCCAGCCAGTGGTTTCTATTCCTTCAAATTCTCTTTGTGTTTCTGTAAGCCTCCTTCTTTCTCTTAATGTTTACACCTTTGAATATTCTGTCCTTATTTCTTCCTGTGTCTTGTTTCCATCTGTCAGTTTCTGTCTCTTTCTACATCTTTCATTCTCAATGCTTCTATGCCTGTGTTCTATGAGTGATATTCTTCCTCTGGATCTCTTGTCAATTTTTGTGTACATGTCTTCGTTACGCCATTTTCCTTTGCAGTGAAAATATTAACTAAATCTTTCTTTAATATAAAATAGCATTTATATTTTTTCTCTCATTCATTTTCTCATTATTTCTGCCTGTCTGCTCTCTCACCCACACACATTTGGATATTGTTATCACTTTTGTGGCATCACAACAATAGGTGTTCTACTCCTACATGTTATGAAAATTCTAATTTACACACAATTAAACTATATTAGAAATGAGTGAACCCCAAAACTAACGTTTTATTATACTGAGATAGAACGTCAAACCGATTCTTTACTTAGTAAGCAGTTTATATGAATTCAGTAGCACACAGACAGCAAGGTAGACAGACACTTAGATTAATAAACAGGTACACATTGGCCCTGTCAGCCTTCACTAACAGAAAAAAATATAAGCAGGAAAGGTTACCCCTATTAGCGTTGAGCAAGTTGCACATTGGGCAGCACATTGACATCGCAGCTTGGAGTGGTTGCTATACCTACAACACCAAAAGTAACTCAATGGGCTATCAAAGGGGTTAAAAGCAGTGACACTACACAAGGCTTTCACAACTCCAAAGACAGATTAACTCTTGCCTTCACAGTTTATATCATGTAGATCCCTTAATTATATTATTGTGTCACAACATATTGGATACACTTCTCCCAATATTTCCTCAAACTGATACATCAACAAAATTCCAAACTGATTTTTTTATTTTAGTAGATACATTATCTGAAACAATTTGAAATAACATGGTGCAGAGACAGATGGATAGACAGAGACAAGTTAGTCCCATTAATCCTTACTGATAAAGAATGTAACAGAAGTGGAGTTACTTATGTTGTAACATAGATTCTTTTTGTAACTTAAATCCTGTGATATCACAAGCCGACCTTGATAATCTTTTAACGAGTGGTAACAAATGGAAATGATCAATTTTGTACGTTATAGAACATAGTAACTGATTACATGATGGGACTTTAAGAAGTATTTAGATGAGCAGTTGAAACGCCATAGCATCCAGGGCTATGGGCCAAGTGCTGGAAAATGGGATTAGAATAGATAGGTGCTTGATGGCCAACACCGACTCGATGGGCTGAAAGGCCTGTTTCTGTGCTGTATAACCCTATGACTCTATGATGAATCATAGCTATGTAGACCTCTGATAAGATGATCATTCAGCATCTTGTGATTCTGCCTAATAATGTTACAGTTTTACATTAGAAATAAGGATAATGTTTCAGAGAGAGTAAACCCGCAATGTTATTATTCTGCTTTTATTTGTCTCATGGGATAATAATAACATTTCTATAGGCCCAGTAGTAGTGAGAGGATAATCAAGGGAAGGTGGGTCATTAAGAGATGAAGGAAGCAAGCTTCTAGTGAAAAAAAGAGAACAGCAAAAATATTAAATGAGTAATTTGTCTCAATTTTCAGAGGGAAGAAGGATTTTGAAAGGGTGGAGGTAGGTGCACAGAAGTTAGTGGAGCTTATTGTTCAAAGAGAATTGGTACTACAGAAATTAGCGGGAACTAATGGTCAGCATCAGACGATCCTGTGCAAATGAGGGGTAAAGAAATAGCCAAGGCTTCAACTACAATTTTCCAACATTCTGTGAAAATGACAATTTTGCAAAAGGACTCGAAGTAGAAAATGTGATACTCAGCAAAAGAGATGAGGATAAACCAGGAGGTTACAATCCATTTAGTTCTATTTTAGTTGTTGGGGTAAAACTGTATGTCATTTATTTCCGGATGCCTTCTGATCATTGTCGGGCATAACTTTGGTGGAAAATGCACTGAAACCTAAATGGTAATTTTCCAAGGCTTCTGCAGATTTTCTTTCAAATTTACAGCGAGCAATCGAGAGAACTCATTTCAAACCTGACATAGGATAGAAAATCCTGAAGAACTGGATTGACATGATTTATTTTGAGACAGTCAGCACAGATTTTCAATGCTTGATTGACCTTTGAAGAAGTAATTGAGATGATACATAAAGAAAATACAGTAGATACAAATGGATTAATGATGGGTCTGACTGCTGTATTCAAAATTCTGTGGGAAGGAAAACTATGCCAGAGAGCTGGAGGATGGCACAAATGTGACGCCCCTCTTCAAAAAAGAGATGGAGATAAGACAGTTATTCCAAAATCCTATGTTGGTAAACTACCACGCCATTAGTTTAAGATTGATGGGGGAAAGTATTGGCTGGATGGCAGAAAACAAAGGGTTGGATAAAAGCAAATTTCTCAGACTTGTGTGACATAGTAGTGATCCACATGGATCTGTGTTGGGATCACTCTTATCTACTTATTTAGATATAGAAGTTTAGAGAGCAGTATCAAAGTTTGCTGACTGCACCGCAGTGGGGAGGTATGGAAATTGTGACAAGATGATAAAGGAAATCTAGGAGAACATAGACTAGCATGATGGACAGACAAGGGTGGTGGTCAAGTTTAAAGATGAAAAATATGCATTAATACATTTTGGAAGTGGGAATAGGCAATGAAAATATACATTTTAAATAGTAAGGTTTGAAAAGGGCAGAAGGAGCTTGGCAAGTAGTTTGTTTGGCTTCACATGCTGCTTTTACACCATAAGAGGCCCCCCCACCCTCCCCATCTCCCCATTTTGAAATGTATCTTGCATCCAGCGTTTAATATTTACACCATTTGTAAACTTAAGGTCATAACTCATTCCTTTCGTCCCCTCAGGTTCTTTACAGTTCCTGAGATATATCGTTGGCTGAGTCCCAGAAACAGGTTCCATTTTCTGAGCCAAAATGAGTGAGAGCTGATATCTCTCAAATTATGGCTTGTTGGTGGCACCCAACCAAGAGAGATAGCTGTAATTAAAGATCTAATTAAAAGGCTTTGAAGTGAAAATAAAATCTGCAGTGCAATATAACTCTATCTTCTCATGTGTGACACAAAGAAAGAAGAGCAAAAACTCCTGCTTGGTTCTAATCCAACATCCAGGCATTTGCTGACATGTTACAACTCAAGTAGGATCAATTATGCAATAGGATTCTGTGACTCTTTAGGAGACACCTGCTGTTTGTTCCTCTCTCACTTCAGAATATGAGGAGACTTTTGGAGCCTGGGAGTGTGCAGCAAATTAGGTAGTTAGCAGTTGACTGCAGTAGCTTATAATAATGATGGTATAAGTAGCATCTCAATAAAACAAGCAAAGCTCTGACTCGTCAACCCAACTTCAAACAATAAGCCTTAAACTTCTAGAAATGCCAAAAACAGTATAGGTTTGTGGTATAGATTTATTTATCTTTCATATCAATGCATCGTGTGAACCTTAACATAAATAATTTTTAAAATTTGACTGAACATGTCACACACCCTCTCAGGTGCTGATTGATGTGTTGTGCATTTTTTGTTTTATTGCAAACCTTCAGTTGGTGCTGATATTTTTCAGCTCTACCACTTTACAGGTCGAGTTTTGTTTCCTTAAAATTATATTATGTTCTAAAGAAATTACTTTCACAGTTTATTCTGCCATTATACTTATAGGTGTGTTTTCACACATATATTTGACGAAGCAATCATATATATAGGTGTACAATCCCATATGAAATTATTGAACATCCTGACTTACTAGTGCCTGTGAGAGGGATATATAGATGCATACAAGGATCTTGGCACAAGTGTACTTGTACAGGGAGCAAGATAGAGCTGGGCTGAGGCAGCCTGTTTAACCTTAAGTTCAGGGAGTGGTGGGGGCAGGACTGTTCCAATGATCATGTTATTTTCATGCATGTGTGAAAATACGCTCATGTCTAAATTTCATGGGGCAAATTGGTTTAACTCGATTAACCACCCCTGGCATAAGTCATTTGTCACTGCTTGAATTAGTGCCCCATGAATCATCTCTGTCTTATAAATTGTAATTATCCAAATCTCCATATCAAATGAGTGTTATAATTTCCCTTCTAACTTCAAATGATCTTCATCTTAAGCATCACTGTAATTTACAAAGAACTGGGACAAATATTTCCTCGTAATCATAATGTTGTCAAGAAGATAAATGTACCCATCTTTTAGGGCATTATGTAGATTTTTTTTAAAGATGAAATCTGGTAGATTAGAAATTTATATTTGTAATTCCTGCATCGTATGGTCCTGTTCCTGGCTATATTGTCAGAGGAAGATTCCAAGATCAAAGGGGAGATGTGACATTGTCCCACAGGAAAGAGAAATGGGGTTAGTCATTCCTAGGTTGTTGCTGTGTGTCTCTTGGAGAGAGAGTGAAGACTGAAAGTGGTAAAAGTTGCCTGCATATCCCATTAGTTCAAGAATAACATGTGCCATATGGAAAGGCATAAAGCCACTGGGGGAAAAAGATGGTTGGCATAACATAACCAAGTGTCAATATCCCCTAGCCTGAAGTAATCATGTCTGCAATACCCACTTAGCAAATTACCATTTTAAGCATATCATCTTGTGGAGTCAATAACAGAGATTGACCTTTTTCTCAAAGAGAGAGGAAGGAAATATTAACAGAAAGCTCACACTCACATCTGACCCAATGGTCAATGAGAGAGCAGTACTGACAGAGAGCCAGGAGCAAAATGACCATTCATCTACCACCTTGGCTGGTGAAGGTATGTGGAAAAGGATCGAGATAAAACAATTTTAATCTGAACCTTTGTATTGTGTTGATATATAGTAATTTTTTTCTACATAGTTCCTTTGACCTCCAAAATTCTCTTTGCTGGTACTGTCCCAGCTATCAATAAGAATATACATGGCTGCATTAAATTGCCTACATCTTAACATGCAAAACTGTGGTCTCAGATTGAAATGCCTGCCACATCTCAGGAATAATTGTTTTGGAAAAATTATAACTCTAAGGCTGTTCCCACATCCTTCAAATCTCATTGGTGGGAAATTCATCTTTGGCAGCAACATAAAATAGGTGGTTTCACTTGGACCACCTGTTACATGCCTCGTCCTCATCCCATGTTCACTCCTGTTAAAGTCAATGGAAGTGAATACCAGATAAGATATAAAATGGGAGACTAGGTTTGTGCTACCATTCCAGATGCATTTCTCTCCCTCTGACTTTTTAAAAATCTGGTCCATCGCTCTTTGCGTTAGTAGTCTTGTGGCAACATTGCATTGCTAATACTAAAGTGACAAATTTCAGTGTACAATGGTCAGCAATTAAACAATAAAACATCAGTTTTGTGTTATGAGGTGGGGGACAGGAGAGTCAAGGTTTTGTCGGCTGTTAGTTTCAGTCTCACTGAAATCCATCCCGTCAACCTGGCATCTCCAGAAATGCCAACAGTATTGTGTACTTCATTAAACGCCTGTCATACCATGTTGGGAGCGTTGAGTTTTATTTGTGTCACCACAGAAAGGCCTTCTGCTGTCAGCATAATTATTTTTCAGAATGAGCCAGCTTTAAAACTCTGGCACAAATTTGTTAGAGCATTTGACATTTAAACCACACTGGAGTTGAAAAATGCTCCATATGTTCTGCAGTGACAGCCCTGCTGCTGCTCGCTTTTTGGAGTTTAGCAGTACAAGAATCAAAGCTACAACACCCGCCTATGATTAGGATATCTAACAAGTTTCCTCATGGAAGAAGACAGGTTTATCAACATGATCTCCCTTCACTGAGGTCAAACATAACTGCTAATGTCAGTCAGTGCATTCCTAGAGCATCATAAGTGACATGGATGGCAAGTCTATTTAGACGATTAAAGACGTGTACAATAGCCACGAGTTACATTCTTATTTTTTTACATTGATTTTCATGTAGGATCCGGCCAAGCTTTTTGGAAGATATCTGGTTCCATTCACACAGCAGGCAAACTAGAGGGAATATTCTTCTCAATGGATGAGTGAGCTAGAAACTTGGTACCCAACCAGCTAATAGGGTTAATGCCAATTATCTGGCATTCTCCTAGATTATCCTGCAATTGCTACCTGGTACGTAGGGTTCTGGGAAAGCCTGTTCATCTGAATTGTATACTTTTTTGGAAGGTTCCAACTCCAATGGGTAAGTAAATGTGTTGAAGTGCAGAACAGGCTGCTGACTCACCATCGCCCTACAGTACACATTGAATTTCATTCCAAATGTTTCTATTCTACCCAAAATCATGCCTTAGTCAAAATTTCAGAAAAGAACCCACCCCTGTTGCAGTGTTCACTATGTGAACCTCAACTCCAGCCAATCAGGCATGAAGTCCATGGGGCCAAGATATTTTTCATTCTCCAGTTTATCCTGTTTAAAAACTTTGGAGGTTTGAAGGTTTGGAATAAATCCTAATCGGGAAAAACAGGAAAAGCAACTTTTCATTTAGGAACATAGATTTTAATTGTATATATGGCATCTGAGGCTGCATGGAGTCAAGAGATAAAACCTCAGCAAGACCTCAACAATACTGCACCACTTTGTTATTTTCCATTTCCTACCCATACTATTCCTCCACCTTAATGGAACCATTACAACCAGCAGATGGTAAAAATTTCCAGTCAGGGCTGGATTGAACTCTGCTTCCAGACATGAGAGAGACCATTTTGATTTGGGCTTCTTCCAATTACTTCAATTCATGCTCAGTAGGTAAGCTCACATTTCCTACAAACCAAAATTTAACCTTATGCATGAGACACAACATCTTGGCTGCTGTACTGTGGAACTTGTGCTCCAGAAATGCCTGTGCCCCCATCCAAGCTGTTCAGGTACAGCAACAACATTGGCATCTACTTGACAATGTGGAAAATTGCCCACGTATGCCCTGTTCACAAAAAGCAGGACAAGTCAAATTCAGCCATTTACCAGCTCATTATTCTATTTTCAGTCATCAACAAAGTGATGGAAGGTGTCATTGACAGTGCCATCAAGTGGCACATACTCAGCAATATTCAGCTGCTCACTGATGTTCAACTAGGGTTCTGCCAGGGCCACCCAGATCCAGAACTTATTATAGCCTTGGACCAAACATGGCCAAAAGAGCTGAATTGCAGAGGTGAGGTGAGGTGAGGGTTATTGTCCTTGACATAAAGGCAGCATTTGACTGAGTGTGATATCAAGAATCCAAACAAAATTGAAGTCAAATAGGAATCAGGGGGAAACTCTCCACTGGTTGGAGTCATACCTAGTGTAGTATTCAATTGTTCAATTGTTCGGTGATTGATTATGTGTACCTGTTGATTCTTCTGTGTTCTGTTAGTCAAGCTGGTGTGCAGTTACTGAGAAAGAGAAACTGAACTGAAAGCAGCGGCTGGAAGTATTAGAGAACAGACATTTAAAGCATTGAATAAAACTCCTGTTCAAACATAGAAACTGCTGTGTCTTCTCTGCATATCTCCAAGGCATAAAACACAACAATTGGCAATAAAGATGGAGAAAAGTCTAAATTTACCAGCTCCAGCTTCTTTCCTTTCTTTGTTGGAAGAACCACCCATGCCGTGGGATCAATAGATTTCAGGATTCAAGACCTAAGTGCTTGCTACGGGGATAGATAGTCCGGAACAGTGACTTACAAGAAGGCAATACTTATACATTTTCTTGGAGCTGAAGGCCAATGAATACTTGGGCAGCTAACAGAAGACACATCTATATTTGTTACAGTGGTAAGTGCTCTGAAAAAATATTTCGGGCCAAAGAAAAGTGTTACGATCAAGTGATATACATTTAGCCAGAGAGCCCATTATGGTCAGATACCCTCAAAAGTGTGCCAAATTGGGGAAGCGTTCATCAATTTATGTTATGTCCTGTTCAAGGGAGAAAGTGTAACTCCTGCTTAAAGTGAAATCACTTTGTAAAGGTGTGCAGGTTATCAAAGAAGAGGATTTTATCGGTACAACACATAGGGAATCTTTTCCTGGGAGTGAGCTATGACATATGTATTACCATGTGTATTACAGACAGTGAAACACCAGGTCATTTTAAGGAATGCTCAGTCGACATTGGGGGCATTTCATTGTCACTTCTAATCGATGTTGGCACGAAAGTGTTTATATTGAGCAACAAACTCTACCATTGTTATTTTTCGCAATTTTCTCTAATTCCTGTGTAAGACACTATTCAAGCTTACAATTGTTGTAAGGATTTGTTCAGTAGGTCTCACTAAGAGGTTCAGAGGCTTGTAAGATTGAACAGTAGTGTTTATTGGTAACACATAACTATATACACATGTACAAAATATAGCCCAAGCTGGAGCTAACTTTATGTTGACTTCTCCATGACTCTCTCCATACAACTCTGTCTCCTGTCCACTACATCCTACTGTGGGTGGTACTGTTCTCCAGTCCCACATTAACCCTTGCTATGCCGAACACCTTTATACTGCAACAATGAATATTATTCCAGCTTTGGGAACGATCACAGTTGCAGCCGCCACAAAAACATCACCCTACGCAGGTTCACATATCACGTAGTCAAAGGCAGAGCCTTATTGGCGTAAACCTTTTTGATAAACTTGGCTTTAAACATGAAGGCTCCACCAGAGCATACATCAACGTGATCAATGATGTAGACTGCATTGATTGTACACAATGGTATTCTTCCTTATTTAACAGATTAAAGTATGCTCCTCGTGTCAACATGTCAACTCCACTAGTTTTGTGAAATTTGAACAGTTGCTGTTTGCAACCCATGCTTAAAATAAATTGAAGCAGACATCACTGAACGAATCGACTCATCACTATGGAAACCTAACCTAATCATTCCGCACTGCAAAAATTATGAACTTAAGACTATGCATCGACCTTAAGACAGTCAACAAAGCAATCATTTCAGACAAGTATCCACTTCCTACAATCCAAGAACTAGTAGCATCATATCATGACTGCACAGTCTTCATGAAACACAATATGCGATGGAGCTATCTTCAGATAACACTATCTGAACAAAGCAGATATCTTTGTTCCTTGTTAACTGTGTTCCTCTCTGCAGATGCTATCAGACCTGCTGAGTTTTTCCAGGTTTTTTTTTGTTTTGGATTTCTAGCATCCACAGTTTTTTGCTTTTATCTTACAGCTATTGTTACTCATGGAGGTGTGTTTCAGTACTGCAGAATGCCCTCTGGACTAAGTTCAGCACCTAGTGTATTCCAGAAGGCTGTTTCTTCAGTTTTGTCAGATGTCAAGGGGATGTCCAACCTACTTGATGATGTCATTGTCCGTAGAAGAGACAAAACAGGACACGATCAGCAGTTATCATCAGTACTCACTTGACTCAACAAAACTTGATGCTGAATAAAAACAAATGCACATTCATGGCATCTGAGATTGACTTTCTAGGGTACAGAGTGATAGCAACTGAAGTCTGAAGCAGTTCAAGAAGGTGGTTCAATACCAAGGGCAATTAGGGATGGGCAATAAATGCTGGCCTATCCAGTAATGCCCACACCCCATGAAAGAATAAACTTTAGAAAAGCCTACACACAACAATGTCAAAACCATCCATGCACTTCCAATCCCATCTGATGTGAAAGAGTTGGCATCGTTCATCACTACTACCAAGTTTTTATCGACACTTTGTTTCTGAGTGCTCAGAGATCATGGAGCCTTTTCAGAAGCTATTGCACAATGGGAATGGACAACCGTACAGCAAACAGCATTTGACATTAAAGGCGAAGATAGCAGCTGAAATTTTCCATCCCAGGCGTCATGACGGCATGAGCGGACAATATGGCAGGAAGACCAAAAATCAGTTTCACAACATCTTGAAACCAGTTTGCGATCATCCACTCCACCCATTAATGGTGGGTCACGTTTCCTGCTGCCGGACGTCAGGACATTGTAATTTTAATACATCTGCAAGCGATTATTATCCTCGCCTGCCAGAACCATCCTGCCATGCTGATCATCTGGGCATGCTCTGTACATAAGAAACAAGCACCTGGTGAGCTGCACATCACTCGGGACTTTGAGGCTTGTTTGCCTACTTTGCTTTGGGCAGCACTCGCAGTCATCAGCGCCAGGCTTCACAGGCAGCACCAGGGGGGCCCATGGGCAGCTCTCTACCCACCAGACCAGCCGTAAGGCAGTGGCAGCTGCAGAGCTAGGGCTTGCTTGGGGAAGGGGGAGAAGTGGCCTCAGGCAAAGGAAGGAGCTGCAGGGCGAGCGAGGGATGTACTGGGAAGGGAGGTATCCCAGGGTGTTTGTGGGGGCACATGTTGACCTGTGCAAGTGGCCTCAAGATGGTGAGAGCTGAGGAGGCAGTCTTTAGAGGAGATGGGGCCAAATGGAGATATGAGTGGTGATGTGCCTTGAGCTGGCAGTGAGTGAGATGCCATTGAATGTGTGATGGCATTGTAAGTGGGTGAGTTTAGAGTGATGAGATGGTTGCCTTACCCTGGCAGCATGGATGAGACATTCATCCTCTTTCACACCGGATGGCCAACCTCTCCTGTGCAACGTTGGCACTGCCACCACTGCCACTGCCTTCCAAGCCAGAATAGTGAGGTTGCTGGACCTCCTGCAGCAAGAGCGGAGATAGTGGACATCACGGTGGGCCTCCAAAAGGCATTCCACTGATGGGTCACTGAACCTTTTTTGGCTTTCAGGGCCATATCTTCATTGGAGCAGTACTGGGCTGCAAGCATTGAGAACTGTGCGCATGGCTAGAGTTTAGATATGGCACCCAGAGCGAAGAAACTATGAGGTAACAGCGTAGTGGGTGATTCAGAGGATGCTAAAGCATCCTTTTTTCCACTCACCACCCTACTTAGTGCAAATCTGAGACAACTCCACCCAGCATCTCTGCCAGTCCTTGTGCATTTCAACCCACACGCAGAAACATATTTCGCAATAGATTTGTCAGGAAATGCGATAGAAGCTATTCCCTCACAGTACATTGAAGAAAGTGAATGACTAATCGGTTACATGCCATGCCCATTATGAGAAACTGAATGCAAATATTCTACTGGAGAGCAGGAATCACTAATCTGCAGCTGCTTGTGTACATTGGCACATGGATCTCTATGGTAAAAAGTTCACTCACTGCACTAATCACCAAGCACTGACTATAATGTTAGCCACATCAGAATCTGGTCACCGACCTCTACGTACCTACAGGTGATCAGATCACTTTTATCAGTACAACTTTAAGATTGAGTACCTTACAGGTTTATGGAATTGAGTAGATGACATGTTTAGCCCTACCACTATCACAGTAGTGCCAGCAATAGCGAAGCCACTTGTGAGATTGAATACTATTCTGCACGGACAACAAGAAAATGGTCTTGCATACAAACAATGTGAATTTCATAAGGAACGCCTGGAATATTTTGGCTTAATCTTCATAAAGCAAAGAACGTCATTAAGCTTCAAGAAGGTGGTGGAACAGTGGTAATGTCACTGGACTAGTAATTCAGAGACCCAGGATATTGCTCTGGGGTTATAGGTTCAAATCCCACCTACTGGTAAAGCTGGTGCAATTTAAATTCAATTAATAAATCTGGAATTGAAAGCTAGTCACCATGAAACCACTGTCAATTGTGTTAAAAATCTATCTGGTTCACTAATGCCTTTTAGGGAAGAAAATCTGCCTTCCTTACCTGGTCTACCTACATGTGACTCCTGACCCACAGCAATGTAGTTGACTCTTAAATGGTCCAGGAGGTCACTCGGTTGTATCAAACCACTAAAAAGTCTAAAAGAAGTGGACAGATCTAGGCTCCGGAAATGACAACAGCAAACCCAAATGGGGGTTTGTGCCAATATTGGGAGAGCTGTCCCTCAGACCAGTCAAGCAACAACTTGACATAATCATGTTCATTGAATCATGCTTAGGCAATGCCCCAGACACCACCATCACCATCCCTGACCCACCAGCAGGGCTGAACCACCAGAGTGGCAGCACAGTGGTAACCTGTCAGGAGGGAATTGCCCTGGGAGTCCTCAACATTGACTCCGGACCCCATGAATTCTCATGGCATCAAGTCAAACATGGGCAAAGAAACCTCCTGCTAATTACCACCTACTGCACCCCTTCAGCTGATGAACTAATAATCTTCCATGTTGAAAACCAATTGGAAGAAGCACTTGGGGTGGCAGAATGTACTCTAGTTGGGAGACTTCAATGTCCTTCACCAAGAGTGGCTCGGTAGCACCACTACTAGCTGAGCTGGCTGAGTCCTAAAGGACATAGTTGCAAAACTGGATCTGTGGCAGGTGGTGAGCGAACCAACAAAAGAAAAAGACCTACTTGACCTCATCGTCATGGCCAAGCATATCCCCCACTCTACCATTACCACAAAGCCAAGAGATCAACCCTGGTTCAATGAAGAATGCAGGAGGGCATGCCAGGAGCAGCACCAGGCATAGATAAAAATGAGGTGTCAACCTGGTGAAGCTATAACACAGAACGACTTGTGTGCCAAACAACATAAGCAGCAAGCAATAGACAGTGCTATGCGATTCCACAACCAACAGATCAGATCTAGTCTCTGCAGTCCTGCCACATCCAGTTGTGAATGGTGGTGGACAGTTAAACATCTCACAGGAGGAGGAGGCGGCTCCACAAATAATCCTATCCTCAATGATGGTGGAGCCCAGCACAATATGCAAAAGATAATGCTGAAGCATTTGCAACAATCTTCATCTAGAAGTGCAAAGCGAATGATCAACCTCGGACTCCTCTTGAGGTCCCCAGAGTCACAGATGCCAGTCATCAGCCAATTCGATTCACTCCATGTGATATCAAGAAATGACTGAAAGCACTGGATACTGCAAAGGCTATGGACCTTGACGATATTCAGGCAATAGTACTGAAGACTTGTGCTCCAGAACTTGCCCCCGACCCCCTCCCCAGCCAAGCTGTTCCAGCACAGCTACAACACCGACATCTACCCGGCAAAGTGGAAAATTGCCCAGGTATGTCCTGTTCGCAAAAAGCAAGACAAATCCAACCCAGCCAACTTTTGATCATCAGCAAAGTGATGGAAGAGGTCATCAACAGTGCTATCAAGCAACACTTGCTTAGTAATAACCTGCTCACTGACACCCAGTTTGAGTTCCACCAGGGCCACTCAGCTCCTGACCTCATTACAGCCTTGGTTCAAAAATGGACAAAAAAATTTGAACTCCAGAGGTGAAGTGAGAGTGAGTGTCCTGGACACCAAAGCCACATTTGACCGAGTGTGGCATCAAGGAGCCCCAGCAAAACTGGTGTCAGTTGGAATCAGGGGAAAACTCTCTGCTGGTTGGAGTCATACCTAGCACAAAGGAAGATGTTTGTGGTTAGGGAAGGGACGTGCAAGGAGACAGGCGACTATGCCGGATTAAGATGGCGACTTGGTGAGTAGCGAATTAGGTTCATGCGAGAATTCGGTGCACGGGGAAAGAGGTGTAGCATACATAGCAAATATTCTAAATTAATTAATTGAACAATTAAATTAACTTAAGTAACAATGGCAGAGTGAGTGTTATGTTACTGGGAGTGTGGGAGTTTTTGGACCCCAAGGTGATCCAGGACAAAGACATCTGTAGAACATATAAGCAGCTTGAGGAATTCTGGATCAGGATGATTGATCTGGAAGCTGAACTGCAGATACTGTGCAACATAAGGGAGGGGGAGAAATGCATGGACATTTTGTCCCAGAAAACGGTCACAGGTCTTAGAAAAGGGTTGCCTGTTTTGGCCAGCAGTGAGGGACAGGAGGATGTGACCGCGAGTAAGGCAGGTGAAGGGACTGAGCAGAAAGTAGCAGAGGAGTCCACAACTTTGTGATTATCAAACAGGTTTGAGGTGCTCACCTCCTGTGTGGATGAAAGCGAGGTCTGAAAGGTGATGAGCAGGTTGACCATGGCATCATGGTAGAAGAAGCTGTTCAAGCTGGGGGAGCAAACAGGATTGTAGTGGTCCTAGGGAACAGTATAGTGAGAGGGACTGCCACTGTTCTCTGCAGCAAAAAGCGAGAGACCAAAAGGCCATGTTGCCTGCCTTGTGCCAGGGTTCAGGACATCTGCTCAGGGCTAGAGAGGAGCTTTAAATGGGAGGGGGAGGATCCAGTTGTTGTGAACCATATAGGTACCAATGACATAGGCAGGACAAGGACAGGACTGCATAGTCAGTATGAGAAGCTAGGTACCAAATTAAGAAGCAGAACCTCAGAGGCAATAATCTCTGGATCATAGGGCAAATAGGATTAGAGAGATGAACATGTGGCTCAAAGGCTGGCGTAGGAGAAGTGAGTTCCAGTTTGTGGGACACTAGCATAAATACTGGGGAAAATGGGGGCTGTAGCGTTGTGATAGTCTACACCCGAACCATGTTGGGATGTGTGAACTTGCGAATTGCAAAACTAGGGAAGTAGAGAAGGCTTTAAACTAACCAAGGGTGGTGAGGGATCAAGCTTGGGTAAATGTAGCAAATCAAGGGGTAGATTCAAGGCAGGAGACCATAATTGTAATATAAGAAATGAGGATCATAGAATGCAGGAAGGGTCAGGGAGATAAAACCTAAGGATACACCAATAGTCAAGACTAGATGTTACAAAGATAACAAAAAGACAAAACTAAAGGCTCTGTATCTGAATGCATGTAGTATTCATAACAAAATAAATGATTTGAGAGCACATGTTGAAGTAAATAACTATGATCTGAAAGCTATCGTGGAGACATGGCGGCAGGATGACAAGGGTTGGGTCCTAAATATTAAGGGGTATATGATATTCAAGAAGAATGGGATGCTAAGTGAAAGTGGAGAGGTAGCACTGTTGAATCCCCGACTAACAACATCCTGGGGGTTACCATTGACCAGAAACTGAACTGGACTAGCTATATAAATACTGTGGCTACAAGAACAGGTCAGAGGCTAGGAATCCTGTGACAAGTAACTCACCTCCTGACTCCCCAAAATCTATCCACCATCTACAAGGCACAAGTCAGGAGTGTGATAGAATAATCTCCACTGGATGAGTGCAGCTCCAAAAACACTCAAGAAGCTCAACACCATCCAGGACAAAGCAGTCCGCCTTATTTGCACCCCGTCCACTACCTTAAACATTCACTCCCTCCACCACCGATGCCAAGTGGCAGCTGTGCATACCGTCTATAAGCTACACTGCAGGAAATCACCAAGGCTCCTTAGACAGCACCTTCCAAACTGAGGACCACTACCATCTAGAAGGACAAGGACGGTAGATAGATGGGAAGACCACCACCCGGAAATTCCCCTCCAAGCCACTCACCATCCTGACTTGGAACTATATCGTCATTCCTTCACTGTCGCTGGGTCAAAGTCCTGGAACTCCCTCCCTAACAGCACTGTAGGTGTACCTACACTGCATGGACTGCAGCGGTTCAAGAATACAGCTCACTATCTATTTCTAAAGGGCAATTAGTGTTGGGCAATAAATGCTGGCCTAGCCAGTGATGCCACATCCCGTGAATGAATACATTTTTAAAAAGACCAACAAACATCAGTGCTCTGGCCCAAGTGATGCATCAGATGGCTGCAGACTTCTAGGGTTGTCTACTTACTGTATCTGCTTCATTCCCAATTACAACACCATTGTGTGAATTAACAATTAAAGGTTACTCTTCAAGTTGGAGATCAAGATTAATTATGTGCACTTCAGAGTTAGTGATGGCTGTCTTATCTTTCAGGTAATAATCTACTTTGACATTGATGGTAAACTGCTGATGCCAGCTCTATGGATTTAGGAGCCATTCTTTATGCAGAAAGATGATTTTGGTACAACTAGATCAATCATTAAAACTGATCATTTCACAGAGCAATACTATGGCCAAACTGAACATGACTCATTGCCAATTATATGCAATGATTTTACCTATGCATCCACGTTGACAATTTACTAATCCCACTTTGTTTTGAAAATTGCAGTGGGACTAATCGCAGTGGAGCTTATTACAGTCAAGAAATATTTCTTAAAGATTTTGATACAAAAATTAGGATTATTTTTGGTCTTATCCAAAAATTATAATGGCAATTTGATTATGTTTTCCATTGGTTGCAGGTTCAGTGCTCATCCTGCTTTCATTGATGACTGAGTTATCACCGAAACCCTTCTTTATCAGAGAAAAAACACAGGTCTAACTGACTCTGGGTCTGTATGATTCAGATACTTTTTTTATTGATTCAAATTGTTGTGCAGGGTTTATTGGGGTTTTTTTTGCAATTTGGTTGTTGTTTCAGCAAAGATAATCGGAGTTTAGCCCAAAATGGAAATGTTTGAGTTAAAAATTGAGTTGATCAAGATCAGCCTTTAAACAATGTATCTTTGCGGAAGGACACAAGATCCAAGTGCAAACTGGAGGGAAGGGCAGTCAAGAGAGTTCATGAACATTTTGAAAAGTTCGATCTCTGAATGTGGACCTCAGATTTCTACACTGCCCATCGCCTGGCAGCGGAATTTCTTAAACTGGCTGCAAAGGTTTACTACTGTCTTCATCTGAAGATTGTCCGCATTGTCAACCCATGCAAACTGCACACCTTCAGACTAACTTGTGTTGCGGAACAACTTCAAAGCTCACCCCACGAATATACATGCACACACGCGGAGATGAGTTGACAGTTCCCTAAAGATGGTGGGAAATGACAGGGCAGTGAGTAATTCCAGTGCTACGGAGATTCGGCTTTCAATGAGATCCCAGTGCACATTTCCGTCTCGAGTGTCATCGCTACGTGCTTGCGTAAGGTAGCAAGTTTTGCCAGTCTTGCCTCGGTTATCTGGGTCAGCTGAAGGGGGATGAGAAACCGTCAGCCCAAGGACCCATTCCGAAAACAACCATTGGTGCGAGATTAACAGAACCAGCAGAGATGTTTTCAGTTTGCAGTTCGATAATCAAGAATAAAGTAGCTGTGGGGAGTTGACTTGTTTAGCGAATTTGAACGAAAAAAAGGGAACGCTCTCAAACCTTTAATAACATAGAAAACTTTTTTTAGCTAGTAAAACAGTATTCCAGCTATAGCAAGACACTTTTTAGATCCAGAGACAATTTGCAACATGCTAATCAAGGTGGTGTGGGTGGGAACACGTGTTCCAAACATAGAACGGAATCATGTTATTTATATCACTGATTCAGGAATAAGATTTTAACCAAGTGCCGTGACGGAGGGGGAAAGTGTTACACTGAGCACATTCCTGCTCGCATTTTTAAATTTAAAAAAATTATTCAAGTGGACTTGATTTCATGGCAGGTAAATTGAACTGACATCCGAGAGAGAGAAAAATGCATATTATGTAGGGCCACAGAATGCGTTTGGAGAACTCTCCGTAAAACGTTTGCGACGAGATTCCCTGTGGCCCAATAGCTTTTTATCACCTTCTCATTTAGCTATTGCTCCAAAATCATTGGTCGTTTGAAAGGAAGTCATGAAACTGAATCATTCCACGGGGTTGTGATTTAAGATGTTTCTTTTCTGTAACTTTTGTCAGGAGGATGAACTTCATGGTTCATTATCTCATACTCAGTTTATAGTAAAAAGCTGCATTTTTGCAATATGGGTGTAATTAGAATTACAATGGAATCCTGGTCTATGCATTCATTCCGGGTAGCATTTAAAGCAGTCTGATTACACGAGGAGCAAACCTGGGACTTGGCAGTAATTTATGTACATCAGGGCGTTTCCAGGAATGTGCCCAGGGGATGACTGCACTCTGTTACTGCATTCCTGGAGGGTAACACTCTAAGACCATTCTCAATGTTCTCCTTCACTGACATAATTGATTGTTAAATTTGTGTTCTTCCTGAGACTCCTGGTCTGTCTCTGTGAATTAACCCAAAGAGGCAGAGTTCTTCCTGTGTCACCTACAGCTGCAGTTCAGAACTCTTCAGAAAATGAGTCGACCTCCTCGAAGTATTCCATATGTTTGCTATTGTTCTTTTTTTCATTTTTTTTAAACCTGCAGTTCGATCTTAACCCATTCACTGCTATATTTGGGCTAGAACAAAATCTCCCCAAAACAGCATTAACTAAAACCCTGAGATCATAGGAATTCTGCCTTTAATGCACCAGATTCTTCTGTCGACTATTATGACCAAGATGTTCATCTCTTTAAATTAAATGGGGCAACAACTCATTTACACAACAGTTAAAAAAACAATCCGTTACAAAACACTATTGCACAATATGACGTCAATGCATAATTTCCAGGCTAAATAGTTGAAATTGTCCAGGAGGCAGTTTGTTCCTAGCTCTGGTTAAGAGTCTTGTCAAAATTTTAACCTCTTTTTCTCTATCCAATGCTGATCACCCTGCTGTACATTTCAGCACTTCCCTTTCTTTTAAATTTACAGTCCTCACTCTTTTCTTTTGAGCCCAACATGAACTTATACACTTGGTTGCACCATGTGCTTCTTATAATGAGTTTCTTCAGGGTCACATACTATGAATAAATTAGTGAATACGTGCATTTAAGAGTACAAAGGAGACTGAGTTCCTTCCTTCCCTACCCCACCCCCAGCTCATCCCATCACACAGACTCTGTTTCAGATTCCAATCTGACTGTTTTCATTACTTTTGCAACTCCAAAACATATTTCTTTACTCCCTGACAAATCAGAAACTGAATGTTTCAGTGGGAAAAAGTATTTGCAGTTGCAGTACATGAGTTTAAAGATTATTAACTTGAAGTTATATTTATTTGGGGATTTCTAAATGTTTCAATGTTGGAGGTACTGTCTTTCAAATGAGATGTTAATAGGACCTTTGCCTGTTCAGGCAAAGGTAGAAGATCCAATGGTGTTATTCAATGAAATGCAGGGAGTTCTCCCAATGCCTTGACTAATATTCACCCTCAACCCCCACCACTCCAGCATTTCACGCTGGCTTCTTTGGCAGCGCCTTGCAACTCATGATTTCGAACACCTAGAAGAACATGGGTAGTAGGTGCATAGGAACTCCACAAGTTCCCCTCCAAGTCACACATCATCCTGACTTGCAAATATATCATAATTTCTTCAGTATCATAGGGTAAAAATCCTTGAACTCCCTACCTAACAGCACTGTGGGTGTACCTATACCACACAGACTGTACCAATTCAAGAAAGCGGCTCACCACCACCTTCTCAAGGATAATTAGAGATGGGTATTAAATGTTGGTTTTACTAGCAATGCCCATACAGCATGAATAAACAAAATAAAAAGATTAACTGGTCATTTGCTGCTTGTGGAATCATTCTGCACAAAACTTGGCAGCTTCATTTGCCTACAAAATGCTACATTTCAGAAATAATTAATTTACTGTGTAGCACATTGGAATGTCCTGTGGGCATGAAAGACTGTATCACTAATGCAATTTTCATTCTTTTTTTTGTCAAGTTGTAAGATCCTTAATTTGCACAAATTACCTCTTTATGATTATTCACTGTCATTATTTTAAAAAGTTAGACTACTGCCAGCCCTTCAGATTTAAATTAATAAAAATTTATAAATATAAGTTATTTATAATTTTGAAACACACCTAACAATTGCGAAATGTTACAGAACCACAGTTCACTGTTGCAATCAGAGCTTCTGCCACTAATGGAGCTCTGAGCAAATATTGCAGCTTATTTCTGTAGTGCTGTCGCCATGCTGTTTGACCTCCCACATTTTCCATTGAACACTAAATCTTCAGTCAGTTTTCATCAGTCAGCTATTTGGTGGTCACAGCAGTCTTCAAGTAGAACGGGTGCTGATCCTGCCCATGGAGTCAGAATAGGCTAATAGGAGAGGAGGGGTACAACAGATTCATGGACTGAAAACACCCATTTTGCCTTTCCAAGGCATGAGTGTGCCATAAACTACAAGGTGCATCATTGATTGTTACAAAATGGACTTTTTAATTTTACAAGTAACAGCAGTCTTGTCCCTGTGAGGGTGCTAGTACTCCAATCATATGTTCCAATCACACTTGTGGATGAAAAGGAATTAGTTGTGACTTTATCTCATTGCTGTTTGTGCGACCTTGCCGTGTGCAAATTGATTGCTGCATTTCCCTACACCACGGCAGTGACCACACTTCAAAAGTGCTTCATTGGCCTAAGGTTCTGAAAGGCATTATATAAATTCAAAGATAAAAGCAAAATACTGTGGATGCTGGAAATCTGAAACAAAAACAGAAAATGGTGGAAAAAAATTCAGCAGGTCTGACAGCATCTGAGGAGAGAGAAACACAGTTAACGTTTCAAAGGGTCATACGGACTTGAAACGTCAACTCTGTTTCTCTCTCCACAGATGTTGTCAGATCTGCTGAATTTTTCCAGCATTTTCTGTTTTTGTGTTATATAAATTCAAGTTATTTCCTTCTCTTCCAGCTCATATTTAAGCTACTTACCACCCATGCTTTTCCCCTAGCCATATGCATTTTCAGGTGTTTAGATGAGGGCAACAGCAACCTAACACCTAGAACCAGCCGTGAAAAATTTCCTTTTTGTCTCCTTTTTTTTAGATACAGGCTTCCCTTCTTTTAGACACAGAAACAATGCCCTAAGATACTAGTGCATTAATGATTAATTATTAATTACCATTATTGCCAATTTAACAAAATCTTCCATTCCCATAGCTCAATTTCAGGCCCCAATCTTCAGAAAGACAGAAGAGGCTGACACTAGAAGCCATGTCCTTAAATCCACTGCAGCCCACAACTAATTATTTACAATTTCAAAATTGCCAAATAAAACATACTAAGAATGATACATATTTGTAACTTTGAGATGAGTATCAACTTTACTGGCATCCATCCCATGAGACCTATTCCTCCAGTTTTCAGTCACAGAGGCAGGGATATGGACAATAATCTGCTTGATACCCAGTTTGTAAAAATAATGCAGTCAGAGCAGAAGCGTTTTGTTGTTGTTACTTTTCACACTTTGTGTTAATGCAAAGATGTTTTCACTTCATATCAATGCAAAATGAACAATGAAACTCAAGTGTTAAGTAATCCGAACTGAATTTGGGTGAGTCTAGATTCTTTTAAAGATCATCTTTAACCTTTTCAATGTTGGAGGGAGCTGACAGTCCCATTAAATCTTTCTTCATTTTCTCTTGTACACTTTGCAGTTTAACTTGGTTCTGCCAGCTCCACATTGTGCTGAGCAAGTATCTGCGGTGGAAATGCCCTCGTGCACAAAATTAGCTAAACAGTTTCTAATAGGAATATATTAGTAATCACTGAGTAAAACTAATCAGGACTCTTTAAATAGCAAATATTCCTTATGGCCAAAGTGGTTTTAATTGGTTTCTCATTTGGATTGGGACAGGAAAAATGATTCATAATTATTTTGTTAAGGATTAGAACAGACTTCCGCTGACACAGCATGCCACCAAATTAGGCCTACCTTATTGTTCTGCTTATAGAAAATGGATCAAACACCTAAGCTGGATTCACATGGTGTCTTTCAATATTACTTGTTCTTAAATATCAAGAGAGTTTCAATGTTAATATGTAACAAGACCATGCAGGGTTAATTCCACAACTCATGATTCAACAGCAGCAAGCAGGAAACAATATTTATTTTTCCTGATAATGTATTTGGTGGAAAGTACTACACTTTATTTTTAAAGTATTTTCTGAAAGACACAGTTTTGATTTTATAATGTGGAATGTGCTTCTATCTGAAGGGAACACTTGGTTAATTGTTCCTCAAGCCTAACAGACACCAGTGGAATGTTCGAATGCACCCTCTCACACAGCACCTAGGGCTGCATTTTCCTAGAGGGGATGGCAGTGAGGCCTCACTATTCATGGAGACATTCCATCTCAATTATTTTGCAGTAATTATCTGATTTGAACACTTAAATAATTAACTAGCAGTATTTTGGTGTTTCGCTACTGGGTATTCTTTTTTACCATCACAAGAATGGAATGGGGGCGTGGGGTATCTACTGCCCATAACTTAAGAGGAAAAGCATATAGCAGCATTTCTGCCTATGTGATACTTCCTGTTGTGTCCAATACGTAGACTAATGTATCTGCTATTGATTTGATTATATAACCTGCCCTATTTGCTGTTATCACCATTGTTCTTTAAATGGTGGAACATAAGGTACGGGGCAGGTAATCACCACCTTGCACTGGTTACACCATGCTGACCACACCAACAGTGGAGAATTTCTCTGAGTGTGGGAATCAAACAGAATTGTGCTTAATTCAACTCATAGTTGTTACTAGTTAACAACTACATAGTTTCCAGGTTAAAAATAAAAATTGGATGGTGAAAGTTTTATCAGGTCGTATCACAAAATATTTATAGTGCAGAAGGAGGCCATTCGGTTTATCGAGTCTGCGCTGGCTCTCTGAAAGAGCATTCCATCTAGTCCCACTCCCCTGTAACCTTGCACATTCTCTCTTTTCAGGTAGCAATCCAATTCTTTTTTGAATACCTCAATTGAACCTGCCTCCACCACCTTTTCAGGAAGTTTGTTCCAGACTCCAACCAGCCTCTGGATGAAATTTTTTTTCCACACATCATATTTACTCCTTTAGCCAATTATTTTGAATTTGTGCCCTCTAGTTCTTGATGTTCTCTTGAGTGGGAACAGTTTCTCACTATTTACCCTGTCCATACCCCTCAGGATCTTGAATACCTCTATCAGTCTCCTCTCAGCCTTATTTTCTCCAAGGAAACCAGTCCCCACCTCTCCAATCTGCCCTTATAGCTGCAGTTCTTCATCATGGGAATCATTCTTGTGAATCTCCTCCATACTCTCTCCAATGCCTTCACATCCTTCCTCAATTATGGTGCCCAGGCCTGGATGCAGTACTCCAGATGAGGCCTACCTAGCATCTTATACAAGTTCAACATGACGGCCTTACTCATGTACTCAATGCCCCTATTAATAAAGCCTAATATACTGTATGCTTTATTAACTGCTTTCTCAAAATGCCCTGCTATCTTCAATGATCTATATACATATACACTGAGGTCCCTCTGTTCCTGCACCTCCTTTAGAGGCTCTCCCTTTATTTTATACTGTCTCACCATATCTTTCCTGCCAAAATGAATCACCTCACACTTCTCTGCATTGAACATCATCTGCCACTTGTCTGACCAATCCACCAACATGTCTATGTCTTTTTGAAGTTCAAGACTATCCCCATCAAAGTTGACAACATTTCCAATCATCGCATCATCTGTAAATTTTGAAATCATGCCCTGCACATCACAGTCTAGGTCATTAATATATATCAGGAAGAGCAAGGGTCCCAACACTGACCCGTGAGGAACTCCACTAAAAACCTTCCTCCAATCTGAAAAACAACCATTTATCATTTGATTTATTTAAAAAAAATATTCAACTGAAGTGAACATTTAAAGTTTAACACCATTTAAATTATTTTCTTTTATTAACAGGGCAAGGTGCCCCATGGGTTTAAAACTCAAACATTGGTTCAGCTTAAACCATTTTTTTTTGCAAAGTCCTGACAACCGTGCTTTCATTACATGAAAGAAATATATAATAGAATTGTTCTGTATAGCAGCACAATTTATTCAACAATCTATGAAACACTCTAGACAAACAAATTAAGAGATTTATAACCTCGTACCTCATACGCCACCTTTTCAAAATATGGTTCAGGAACACATTCACAAATGTTCCTCTGTGCATCACTTCCACAAGAAAATACAATAACCTATACACAGATACTGCCAGTCTGTCCTTATCCTGTGCCTGAACCCTCAAGTTAAAAAAAAAATCTAAAACCAAAGTCTTCATCTCCTATCACTCACAGCAGAAAACCAGGTCAGCAGATAAATAGCTTGCACGGGTCTATTTAAAGTTCCCATTTAATTACACATAAATAAATATATACATATGGAACACTATTTGCTTGCTCTGCTGAGGCTGATGCTCCAAGCTTGTGCTTTATTAATGTCTTGCCATGTTAATGTTCCCAAATTCTGGATCAATTGTCCCAAGGTAATTCAATGTGCATATCATTGACTGAGATAAGCCTAGGCCCAGGCCTTATTTGGTCCCGACAAAACCAGGCTAACTCTTTTCTCCTAGCTGCTTCTTCCTCTCTTTCACGTCTCAATTAGAAAGTTGTCACTGTGCAGCCACCTCCACACAATCCTCCTGATGATTTTTTTTGTCCTTTTTTTTAATTGCACGTTGAATGACTGTTTAATCTCTTTAATAATTAGAACAGTTTGGTCCATGCCATCTGTCCCCTGTTATTTCCGATGTTTGGCCTCTTTGTCTGTGCTTTTAGTCCCAGATTCCCCTGAGGGATGGCTGTTGGATGAGCTCAGGAACATCTTATCCAGCCCCTTTAAAGCCTCCACCAGGTAATTCTGGAAGGCAGTTAACGCAGCAATGATGGCAGGACTCCCGAAGCCATGTGTAATCAAGCTGAAGTGAGTCAGGCAGCTCTGGACTCCCTCTTCAAGGATTGCTGAGGGCCGGCTGTTTCCCAAAGGAGACCGGTCCTGAGCCAATAAATCTGTGAACTCTTTACAGATCTGCCTAAAAAAGAAAGGAAATGGGAACAATAAATATTGGCTGTTAAGAAATATACAGGTTGAAATCATATTGCGGGGTAGTAAGGAGAATTTTGAAGTTTTTTTTAAAATAAACTCCTTTGCTATTTTAAATCCGGAATTAATTTATTTATTTGAAACAGATTAACACATTTGTCCAAATAGCAGTGAAAACAAATTGATAGATCACATTCAACACTGCGTTCACTATTTTGGATTCCGTCCCATTAAATATTGTAGGCCTTTTAGGACAGCTATTTTGTCCTTTTTGACTTTTGTGGAAAGAGTTTCACCCTCAAAATTATTATGAATAGTTCTGAATGACTTTGCTGTCTACTTTTTTTTAAGTTTGGTTAAATAGTGGGTATGCTTGGTACTAAAGCAGAAATGCTGTGTGACAATAGCCTGATAGTCTGAAGGAACTGAGTTAATGGCATTTCGTAAATTCAGAGTCTATTTAAAAAAATCAGTTCCAAGAGTGGATTATTTCTACTCCCAGTGAAGGTTACAGTGGGACAAATTTTCCCCACGTGCACCAGTTCCCAAAGTGTTAGGCATGGAAAATCAACCCAATAGGTCAGATCTCTGGCTTGTTTTACATCCATTTCCTGAAGAATCCTGACTGCCTTCGGGCTGAAACAGGTGGAAGCATTGAAATTGTTTGTAAACTTTGAAGAAGTGATGTTATAATGCTTCCTGTGTCCCTTTCCAGGAATTGCATTGAGTGGACACCTGCTCCTCCCATGGATCATGTACACATGATGTGAAAGAGATAGCCAACCACCACCCCCTGAGCTTCTCTTTATGTCTATGGTGTAGCAGGGCTGCACTGAAGGATGGGAATCCATTCGGTTGCTGTTCCTCACAAATATCATCAGATCAAAATCAAACCACTGGAAATTTACACTGCCTTTAAAGGCCTAGTGCAGGGAATAACTTTTCTCCCCTGTGGTCCCAATTTCTCATTAGCGCAGAGCATTTAAGTGAGCTGAACTCAGAAGTATAGCCAAGCTCAGCTAATGTGGACATTTTGAAAAACACATAAGCTTACTCACAGCGGAATGTCGAAAACCAACCCTGGTAACTCCTTAATAACAGCCAAAGCGATGCCACTGGCACTCTCTTAAAAATGTTCAAAATTCAGCAAAATTGGAGACAAATTGTATTAAAGTGGATAATACTTCTCCATAACCTTTCTGTTTTTATGGAGAAGTGATGACATCTTTTAATATTTTTATAGCAAAACTGAAACATCCTATCAGTTTTAATTTGTTTTCATTTTATTATTAATACATTTTTGATTCTGATTAAGTCTTTATAAAGTTCCAGCTGTATTTATAGCAATATTTCGGTCAGTAAAGCATCATTAACACCAAAAGTGCGCTCTTGTAGAAAAGCAAGCTTACAGATTGGTCCCCATTTACTGTACTGGAAATCAAGTACAACTCAGTAGTCAATCATTCCATTCACATTGCTGGAGCTAGCACAGAATGATAGATGGCTCTGTGGACAGGTTTGTTCCTATTTACAATCAGAAAGGTTTTCATTTCAAGGAGGGCAGTCACAATTCTACATACAACCCTGCATAACAAACTGACAGCATTTATGACAACCTCAATGCAATTGTGCATGACCTGTTTTTAAAATAAGATTTACTCTACTCACAATGCCCATAGGATATGGAAACAAAATATGAAATAATTATAGGTCACATATTATAAGGGATACGAATGTCTGGCAGTAAGTTACCAAGCAGTAATTCAATTAAGATTTCGATGTCACCATAAACCACGAGAGCAAAGTGGCTTACGAACCTCAGCAGAACCACAAGATTGAACTACTGTGTTAAATTTATTACCAGACATTTGTTACCCTTTATAATATGGAGCTTATAATCATTTCACATTGGACTTTTTAAAATCCTGTGGTGGGCTCACCATACACAGAAAGGTGGTGTAATATAGATGAAAAAATGATGGACATAGAGAAGCATTCAAGACCTGAAGGCAGATGGTGATATGTGGCCACTGCACAATTCAGTCTAAGTTCACAATACGACGTATTGTACAGTAGCAGACTGTAGAAAACACATAACACTATTATACAAACTATAATATATTAAGTCAGGATTTACAATACAATGCATAATTCATTCATTGATCTCACATTGTTGCTTATGAATAATCTTGGATCTAGAGCAATATTTGATGTTCAGCTGCTGAAATGAGTTGTCCTTAATGTAGCCTGGCTCTCTAAGGCCACTGTTTAGGTAGCTCCTGGAGAAAAGTAATGATTCTGAAATCATATGGAATCTAAATCTTGGGAAAAGTTCTCTAGATTGGCAGCTACTTATAACTCTATGGCTCCTGCTCTAGGGGAGAGTCCAGGTTATCAAAATCAGAGAAATCAGCAGGAAATGGATCATTTTTTTTTCACTTTGGACACTTTGAAAGAGTAATAAAAATGTACTGGACTTTTATATACCTTAATGGATTGCCCATAAAAGTCATTTGACACATTGTCTCATAAAGACAGAAGTGCTAGAACAAGTAATGCATAATCTGCTATTCCATTAGTAAAATAGACTTCAAGGATACAAAGTCTAATTGTTAAGTAAACAAAGCCTCAGGTCAATCATAGTTTAATTACTACTTGGCCAGGGAATTTAGCACATCAGAATACAATGTCTGAAAATATTTGTTGCTTGGTCAGGAAACATTTCATATTGGAATACAAAGCCTCATCTCCGTAATTGTTTTGGAATTCTAAGTGTCAACAAAATAAAGCACTGGTTCTAATAATCATCTTTCTTGATCTAAACTCTTTGAAGTAAAAGCAAGAGGCTGAATATAGCTTTGATGTGTAGTTCGTTTTAAATTAATCCTCCAGCTTGTCCTGAAATCATTTGGAAAAACAAGCTGTTATAACCTGAGTGAAGATCAATTTGACACTGGTATTGATGAAAATAAATACATTTTCTGTGAATAACATTGGTTTAGGTCTCTCTCACCCATCCCCCCCACCCCCTCCACCTCTCTCTCTCTCTCTCCGCCCCCCACACACACACCTTAAACCAGCTTATATTTCAACTCTTTCTTGGACTCGAACTCAAGTTCTGTCGAAGGGTCATGAGGACTCGAAACGTCAACTCTTTTCTTCTCCGCCGATGCTGCCAGACCTGCTGAGTTTTTCCAGGTAATTCTGTTTTTGTTTTTGTTTTGGTTTAGGATTACTCACTATGAATCAAATAAGACACAGGTGGTGTATTCACTACCTTTCACACTACCTCTGAATTCAAAAACATTAAGCTTTTCAAATGCATTCTCCAGCTTTCATCTCCATCATTGAGAAAAACGAAGAAACTCAGAAATCCCAGTACAGCATGAGGAAAAGCATACTTCCACCTGCAGTGAGAAAATCATCTTAATGTTGGGAAATTCTTCACACTGCGTGCTCAGATTGTAGCATCATGGGAATCACAGGCATAGGTGTAGTTGATTAACTCCCTTCAGCTGACAGAGTGAGAGCTCTGGGAAAAATATCAACAGCAAAGCTTAGGCTTTTGCCCACGTAAAAATCTTAATTATGGTACACATAAGACAATTTTTATAGCTGGGCTTAATAATATTTTTGGGGAATATGTCATTTTTACAATTTTTTATTATTGTAGAATTCATATTTTGAACCCACAATCAGGTTGCTTGAGGAGGCAAATGACGGACCGTAGAATTTTCACTCAATATTCTGAGAGATCTGATTTTTTTTTAGGCCTTTTTGATAGAATCTTCTGACTGACCATTTAAGCTTGGTTGTTTTCTTAAACCTTTGTAGCTTCTCACCGGTAAATTTCTGGCCACTTTCCTTACTTTTGATCCATACAGTTTCTGATTCCACAGTTCAGATTTGTCCCTGTTTACTTGATTGAATCAGCAAACTATGAAATTAGAATGTGATGAAGTATATCAGACAGGGAGAATGCTGAGCTACTGACTTTATGATTGGATAGATGGGGTATAATATGAAATATTATTCACTATCTGATAATTATATCATATATGATTTGTTTTGATAAGCTATATACTATATGATTTAGTTTATACATTGTGATTGTATAATATTTTACAACATCAATGGTGGTGTACGATGTTTTGACCATCCTGTGTACTAGAAAGATAGGAAGAATGTTTCCCTCATGATTCTCCCATATCATGAGCTTCCGACCTCAATCATGTCAACATGGGCAGTGCTAATAACAATTCCGGCCCTTCCTCACAGGGAGGATGGGAAAATTGGACAATTCTTCTGCTGCCAGCTCTAAAGCAACATTAAACACAGGTTGGGAGCAGATGTGAATATTAACTTCATGTCCAAGGAAGTGTGCTGGATAAGAAAAGTCAAAGGAAATAGTACAAGAAAAATATAATTTATAACAACTGACTGCATTTATTATGTGCTATATAATATATCATGAGATGCATATGTATAAATTATATTAGATACCACTCACTGCTTTATTTATTGTTATTTTTCTTTCTGACATCTTTATTCTTTTCAATAGATTCATCATTCACTTATCTGGAAATGTCACTAGGGAATTAACTCCCGATTCCCATTTTCAGCCAGTCTTTCTAAATGCAATATTATTGCATGTAAATAGACACCAGTTGGAATTTCTACACGTTCTTGGCTCCATCAAAACAGGTAATGAAACCCTGGCAGGACTGCAATACCCACTGCTGCCTGGAATAACAGTCTCAGTTGATGTAGGTCATGCTAAATAACATTTCAACTAGAAAGCTTCACAGGGGAAAATATCACACTCAAATGAAACCCTAATACTGTCACTGCTTGCCTGGTGTCACTTACCAGCAGAGCTGGCAAATTGATGGTGACAGTAACAGGGATCCAATACAACACCAATTGTATGAAATGTTGTGAAGGTTATTCTTCCAAGAAAATTTAATGATATCACAGTGTTAAGCCCTGTGGGTCCAAGGTTGTTGGCAGGTGTACAAATTCCAGTTCAAACAAAATACACCCTGACGGCAATGCTTGAAAAACATTACATCATGACCTATTAATTAATACCAGACAGGGAAATTTGCCAGTTATTCCCCCACAGATGCACAGACGTCAGATACTGCACTGATATATCAACAGGCCAAAACCTTACTAAGCTAGAGCCCAGCCTGTGGGCATATAAAACACCTTCTCTATGACTGGATGCTGATCCTGTCTTCTGCATAAATATCAACCATTTTCACTTGATAAATGACAATAATAAAAACTGCCCCAGGAAATTCCAAAGTAATCTGCAGGGGAGAGCAGTGGAGGGAAGAAAGTAAGCTCCATCACCACTGGGTGACGTATTTCACCTGCTGTCTCAAATCTAATGAGAGCCTTGGATGGTTACTCTGCATTAAGACTATCTCTGATATATCCTGAGCAATAACAAACAAGTGCATTCCGTTTCATCAGTATCCAACTCTAGGTACATCTTTGCATCAAGACTGACATATTAATAGGCCTGATTTTCTTTGTACTTTTCCCCTTTCACTTCTATAGGTGCTGACCTGGTTACAAGGGTACTGTTCGTCCTCCAACACAACACAAATAGCTATTTGTAATGTGTGAGCTTAAACTTAGATAATGAATATTGGCTCTTTGTACCTCTCACTACAGCCATACCAGATCTCGCTCACACACACACATTTCTCACTGGACTGCACTCTTGAATTCTTGATCAGAAAGTCTTTGGCAGCCTCTGTCTCATGAAGCAATGATTTGCACCTTAATGGTGAACTCTGTGTTAAACACTATCTGGTGTGGGCATGGCTGTCTCTGCCATGTTTGCTGCAGGTGAAGAGAGTGGGCTGGGAAGGTGCAGGATTTTCTGGCTTCTGTATTCTCTGGGCACTCATCTCACCTCAGCTCTTATGGTTCTTGAGCAAATTGATATAGGGAGTGACAAGGTATTGGAGGTGTTGGCAGGCTTAAAAGTGGACAGATCTCCAAGTCCGGATGATTTGTGTCCTAGACTGCTGAGGGAGGCAAGGGAGGAGCTTGCAAGGGCTCTGACCCAAATTTTTAATTCCTCTCTGGCCATGGGGGAGGTGCCAGAGGACTGGAGAACAGCTAATGTGGTTCCGCTATTTAAGAAGTGTTGTAGAGATAAGCCAGGGAACTACAGGCTAGTGGTAGGGAAACTATTGGTGAAAATTCTGAAGGAGAGAATCTCTCTCCACTTGGAGAGGCAAGGTTTGATCAAGGATAGTCAGCATGGCTTTGTCAGAGGGAGGTCATGCCTAACAAATTTGATTGAATTTTTTGAGGAGATGACCAGGTGTGTAGATGAAGGTAGTGCAATTGATGTAGTTTATACAGATTTCAGCAAAGCCTTTGACAAGGTCCCACACGGGAGACTTATAAAGAAGGCGAATACACATGGATACAGGGTAATTTGATAAGGTGGATTCAAAATTGGCTTAGTTGTAGGAGACAGAGGGTGATGACAGAAGGCTGCTTTAGCGACTGGAAGCCCATGTCCAGTGGCATACCACAGGGATCTGTGCTGGGTCCCCTATTATTTGTCATTTATATAAATGACATAGATGACTTTGTTGGAGGTAGGATTAGTAAGTTTGCAGATGACACAAAGATTGGCCGGCCGGTTAACAGTGAGGTTGAGTGTCTTGGGTTACAGAAAGATATAGACAGGATGGTCAAATGGGCAGCTAAGTGGCAGATGGAATTTAACCCTGAAAAGTGTGAGGTGATACACTTTGGAAGGAGTAATTTGACAAGGAAGTATTCAATGAATGGCATGACACTAGGAAGGTCTGAGGAACAAAGGGACCTTGGTGTGTGTGTCCATAGATCTCTGAAGGCAGAGGGGCATGTTAGTGGGGTGGTGAAAAAGGCATATGGGACACTTGCCTTTATCAATCGAGGCATAGATTACAAAAGTAGGGAGGTCATGTTGGAGTTGTATAGAACCTTGGTGAGGCCACAGCTGGAGTACTGTGTGCCGTTCTGGTCACCACATTGTAGGAAGGATGTGATTGCACTGGAGGGGGTGCAGAGGAGATTCACCAGGATGATGCCTGGGATGAAACATTTAAGTTATGAAGGTTGGATAGACTTGGGTTGTTTTCGTTGGAGCACAGAAGACTGAGGGGCGATCTGATCGAGGTGTACAAGATTATGAGGGGCATGGACAGGGTGGATAGGGAGCAACTGTTCCTCTTAGTTGAAGGGTCAGTCGCAAGGGGACACAAGTTCAAAATGAAGGGCAGGAGGTTTAGAGGGGATGTGAGGAAAAACGTTTTTACCCAGAGGGTGATGACGGTCTGGAATATGCTGCCTGGGA
Source organism: Carcharodon carcharias (assembly GCF_017639515.1). Taxonomy (NCBI): domain Eukaryota; kingdom Metazoa; phylum Chordata; class Chondrichthyes; order Lamniformes; family Lamnidae; genus Carcharodon; species Carcharodon carcharias. Next base: position 33,168,971 of record NC_054485.1, read on the forward strand.
GGGTGGTGGAGGCGGGTTGCCTCACATTCTTTAAAAAGTACCTGGATGAGCACTTGGCACGTCATAACATTCAAGGCTATGGGCCAAGTGCTGGTAAATGGGATTAGGTGGGTAGGTCAGGTTTCTCACGTGTCGGTGCAGACTCGATGGGCCGAAGGGCCTCTTCTGCACTGTGTGATTCTGTGATTCTTCCAATGTCATCATCAGCATTGACAATGTGACGCTGGAGGTTATTGATAGCTTCACGTATGCAGGCTCCACAATCACCAGTAATCTGTCACTTGATTCTCAAATCAACACGTGCATTGCAAAGGCTGTAGCTCTTACGTCGAAGCTGAGTAAGAGAGTATGTAACTGCAGCAGCCTAAATGAGAACACCGCAAGTCTACAAAGCCTGCATCCTCAGTAATGAGACCTAGATAACATATGCTAGACTGAAGAAAAGGCTGAGCAGTTTCCACTTTCACTGTCTCAGATGTATCCTCAGCGTTTCTTGGCTGGACAAGGTCACTGACTCAGAGCTCCGGAAGTGTGCCAGTTCCAGCATACACTTATTACTACACCAATGATGCCTGTGCTGTCTCGGCTACGTTCATCGGATGGATGACAGCTGTATACCCAAAGATATTCCGTACAGGGAACTGGTCATTCGATAGAGTCCTGCCCAAAGAAACTAAAATTCAAGTGACTATGGATTTTCCCATTCCTAAAACCAATTGAGAGATATTGCAGTTCCTCACAATGTGTGGATTTTATAGGAAGTTCATCCTGAATTTCAGCACAGTAGCTGCTCCATTAGCAAAAGTATTGAAGAAGAAATTCAAATATGACTGGATTGAGTCTTGTCAGAATGACTTCAAAAGACTGAAAGTTGTCTTAATAAATGAGCATGTATTGGCTGCTCCAAATTTCAACCAATCATTCAAGATAGCAATTGATGCCAGTGATGTGGGTGTGGGAGCCGTATTGTTATAAGATGATAATGCTAACATAGAGCATCCAGCCAGTTATTTTTTGAGAAGACTTAATCCTCGACAACAGAATTACTCCATAGTTGAAAATGCAGCATTAAGTCTTGTTTGGCTCTTCAAATGCATGAAATATACATTTCCAGAAATGCCAGACAGAGTTGAACTACACGGACCATAATCCACTGGCATTTTAGGAGAAATTCCAAACCAAGAATCTCTGTTTGCTTCGTTGGAGTCCGTTGCTGCAACCATTGACTTTAAAAACTGTTCTCCATCTGTTTAAACGCTATCATCTTTGAATCAAGGACCTGGGATCGCAAGCTGTTGGATATTTGCATTTTGATTGAATTTGTGGGGGGGTGGTGGCAGTTTATTGTGTGTATTGTATGTAATTAGATAGTTGCTAAAGTGTTTATAATGTTAGAATACGTAGCATTTTAAAGGGTTGTGAAAAAAGTCCTTACTTCAGGAAGGCTTTTTACTTTTGTCATGGCTCATGTGCATTTGGGGCATAACTGATATTTTATGTTGGGGTGTTGGTCCCTTTAAGAATTAGGTTTCTCTGGGAGATGAGTTCTGGGAAAGCCTCTTGCTTCCAGTAACTGATCATCTGACCAGATTGTCTGGGAGATGAACAATAGAATAGCAAAGGGTCAACCAGAAGTTATTCATAAGGGTGAGTAGGGTGTGCAGTACTGCTGATTGTGGGTGTGGCTCTGGTCTCAAGCAGGATCTTAGTTGTTAGTTTGAGAACCAGCTTAGAGCCAAAACATTTCTTTCAAACAGGATTCAGTGAAATTCTATGTTTCGGCTAAAAGAGTTTAAAACTCTCTTACGATCCCAGCTAATGACAAGCCAGATCCCAGAGTGAAACCTGGTTTGATAGATCCTAATTTTGGTTTTTTTTCAGAAACTGTGGAGGAAAGTTACTGAACAAATTCACAGGAGTTTACTGATGAACTTTTAGCATAAAGAATAAAACATTCATGAAGCAGAAAAATGATGAACTATAATACACCAAACAAAAGGTTTAAAAAATCTCAACACAAACGCAAGAAAATGATTCAAACACATACCATTCCTTTTATCCCAGCAATACATTTACAGACACAAAACCCCAGTTAAGATTTACCACTACCTTAAAACCAAGGCCCAGTTGCAAAAAGTTTTCTTCCAGCAGATTTCTGAGCATTCACTAGATGCTTTTCCACCAGCTGGTATCTCTCCCTGAGACAACCAAAACCACACTCATAACTCACTATTACTTCAACTACAGAGCAAACACATGCATTCCCTAAACTCAGTCCCCAGCAGCCTTGTAGTATTTCTTACAAGAGAGCTTAGAATTCCTGTCGTCAATCTCTGACAAACACACTCTGAACTTCTTTCCTGTCTTACCCTGTGTCTTTGTATCAAAGGACCCTTGTCGCTAAGTAACAGCACAGTGTATTCTACTTTGTCTTTTTTCCCAAAATCACTAAACCATTAACCCCTTTGCAACCCATCTCTTCACTTCATGGGATGTAAACCTAATTAAAAATGCATGTATACAAACAAATCCAGAAAACCTGACCTTTTTGCTATGAGGCCCTCCAAACTTCCCGGCAGCAAGCTCACAAAAAAAATAAATTAAACTGAAACCATGTTCCAACCCTCGCAACACAAAAATATAAATATGAATTAAACTTAAAGTTATACATTGGTTCCTAACAACTCTTGTTAACTGATGGACTCCTAACAGTGAGTTGAACTGCTGGGATAGCCACGCTGAGAAGAGAAAGAGTTTTAGATACAAAACCTCAGAGTTACAGAATAATAAAACCAGGAGTGTTCACACTTGAGGTGATTATGCTTAAGATGCCAGCGATGCCTGTGTTGAACAGGAGTCTACAACCGTGAAATGGCTGAAAGAGATTTGAAGGGTCGACCTTGCCAGAAGTAAGAGGAAGGCCCAAGTTTCAACCCTTATATCTCTGAAAAAGTCCTCAGACAAAGTGGTTAAGCTTTCAATCTCTGAGAAGTATCTGACTTTAATTATCGGGGGTGTAAGTCAAATGGATGTAGAAGGAAATTGGATTTAAGAAGTTTAGGTTATAAGTAACTCCATTCCTTGAACTTTTAGCGTCTTACCCTAGCTGATTATATAAAATAGAGTACAGATATCAGTATTCATGTTCTTTGATTCTGGTGCAGTAAAATTCCCTTGTTTTTAACTGTGAACCTTGTGGCTTCATTTTAGCAAATACCTGGATTTTTTGGATTCCGAAAAAAACTAAACATGTTATTGGTCTCTACTGAGATCATAACAATAGAAACCAAGGGGGACAATTTGTTTGCATAGCATTGCTAAATAGACTACCTCTATTCCCTGGGGGCAGGCAGCACCATGGGCTGCTATCTGCATGGACCATGCGCCATTCTTCAATTATACCAATGAGGAACACTGTGCATGAAGCAATGCTGCACAAATGAAGATTCCCTAACCCCCACATCTGTTTTTCTTTCATTTCTTTTGCCTAAGAACAACACCAAAGTCAATTACAGCACAACCATTGCCATTGTTGCTAAGATTGAGAGGTCAAAACAAGAATTGTCCTGGTCAGTTCCACGCAGTTACGAAGGTCCTGCACCTTTTAATTTTCTTTATTTTAATCCTGTGAGAAACTTCCAACCACATTCATCACCACTTCATGGTCGATAGTGCAATTAGTCTACATTTATTACAATCTCACAAAAAAAATCACCTCTGAGGGATGATTTTCCTTTGCCCTGCTCCCAAATTGCATTCAAAAATTTGGTGCAATGCAGGATGAAATGGGCGCTACTCCTGAAAAGCATTACACAATAATTTCTTGCATGGTTAATTTGATGACTGCTTCTGACTGACTGATAAGGTTACAGCAATGTTAATTTGATACATATGAATGTCAGAGACCTTTGCACTCAGATTTCCTCCAATAGTTCTGGGTGCAGTTCAGGGGCAATTTGTCCCAAACAAGCCTGTTGCTACTGATTCCAAAGCTGCTGTTCCGATGATAACTGTCTCAAGGGACAGGCTGGGATTGTCAAGAAAGGTCTTTACTTATGTTTTGTTTTTTGAGTAAAAGTAGAATTGTTGCTTTAAGACTTCTTGAAGAGCACTGTTATTCTTATACACTTCATGATGGAGGCCATTGTCATTGATATGACTACCTACCTCCATCCCTTTGTGCAAATGCATTCTTTGGATGCAGATAACGGAAGCAACCACAAGCTCCACTGTTGAATTCATTCACTTCAGCCTCTTCTGAGTCACTAACAACTGTCTCCCTACCAGAGAGTAGACATTCCTTCTCCCCTGACTATACACCTACTCCATGTCACCTCGATTAAAAAGAGAAGCCTCATAGTCAAAGCTGCACCGTCCTGCACTTCTCATTGCTCTTAATTTCCACAATTCATGTGTTCTCTGCCTATTGCCTGGCACTGCCGTGTTTCTCACTTACTGGTTCCTCTCAAGGAGATTGCATTAGTGCCCACTCTGCTGCTTGGAGTGCTGCTGCTATCCCACGTAGCAGCACAAATGCATTCACAGGAAACAATACCTTTAAATAAGCATGAAGACCACCAACTTGCAACCCATGGTTATCTGATTTTTGAGCAGCCAGGGACCTTTAAAAATAGTAGTGAGAAGCAAAAGCAATGTACATTTTAGGGCTATTTTGTCCTCAATTTTGATTGTAATTTGTGATCTCACGAGATTCTAGAAACGTGGCTCTTGAGAATGGGATGTTGGTAATAGTGATGAGAAAAAAATAGCAATCATGCCGCACTTTCAAAGACTGATCTTTAACTCTTCTCAAGCAGGTATGGAGTCACTACATAAATGGAGGACAGTGTGCTGATGCAGCTATGGCAAGGTTTGAATGCCAAGTTTAAACAAGACTTAATGAGAAGCTGACAACATGTCTGCACATGTTGGAAGCCACTGTTATGTCACAGAATCTACATTTTAATCTAAATATTATTGGTAGTGATATTAAATGTAGACAATGAGAAAAATCCCACCCATTCTTCCTTTAATTCTTTTCAAAATTTTCGGCGAATGTAATGACCCAGAACTCACTGCCCACAAGGGTGGTGGAAGCAGTGATGACCAATGATTTTAAATGAAAATTGGACGGGCACATGAAGGAAATAAACTTTCAGAGCTACAAGGATTGGAATGGACTGGATTGTTCCATGGAGAGCTGGCAAGCACTCGATGAACCAAATGGCTTTCCTCTGTGCCATAAGCGACTCCATGACTCTATAAATGGTTTTGCACAAGAATATCCAACTCTTTGAAATGTTATTTTATGGCTCTATGTTATCTATTTAACTCTCAGCTTGGATGCATTGCTTCTGAGACCTTGGAAGGCAGGCTTTGCACATTTGACTTTTTGGATCATGATAAATTATTGTGTTCCAACTGAACAAAAACTGTATTTTGTCTTTTACAGTTGCATTGCCTGACAGCGGAGTGACCTTTATCAGCATTACAGTTGCCCTACATCCTCCAGTTAATTATGTACTGGAATAAGAGACTGAGAGAGCTGGTAACTAAGTGCTTCAATCAACTCAAAGTACAGTATTCCATAGTGGAAACATCTGCAGATTATTGTTATTAAATGTAAAGAGTATTGATTAGAATAGTAGGATCCTGTCAGGACTGAGAGCCTCAATTGCAACGAAACAGCCGGAATACAGTTCTGACTCTAATGTGTTGTACAAATCTTGGAATGAAACCCAAACTCCATTTCAACATAAACCATATCCAGCAGAGATCTTGGGATTGACTCTTTTAAGTCTACCAATTGAGTTTCTATATCATAGTTAGGAGTAAGGATCTTATGATTTCTCAGTTAATCTGGAGTTCACTAGTATAAGGAAATGCATTGGAATTCCTTCCTTTTCCGTAATTCAGCCATGGAGTGGTTGGCTTTAGACACTAATCGGACATTTGACTCAAAGATGGGTACCAATGAATATGGGGATAAGGTGGGACAGTGAAGTTGAGCTGGGAGATTAACCACAATCTTAGTGAATGATGGAGCAGGCTTAAGGGACTGTATGGCCTATTTCCTGCTCCTATGTTTTATTTTCTTATGTTCTTGCTGAATTCTGACAACTCCAAATGTTCAAAAGTCTCCTGTTTGAACAATTAAAGCTGCCCAAATTAAGTATATGTCAGTATCTTTCTGACTGGAGAAAGATATATATAACAGCAATACTAGTACTCACTTGGTGGCAAGCAGCATATTTTTTCGAGCATGGAGCTCAGTTGGATCGGAATGCTGTCGGGTCAGGAACTCCGCCGTTGCCTTTGCAGGGAATTCAGTCTCACAAACATACCCAAAGTCCCGGGCCAAGTGCACAGCCTCTCCTACAGGATGCAAAGCAGAAATGAGAGTGAATGAGGTCATTTAGCATCGGAGGATATAAACAAAACTTATTAAGCATAAAATCAGAGAAATATAACAGTTACTTGCTCCCAATGGCGACTCGCTAATGTTGGTGTGGCATTGAGCTGAATTTCAAACTGTACGGCCTATATAATATTAAGGCAGTCTTCCTCACCACCATTGCAGCTAAAACTCTAATTCAAGCCTTTGACATCTCCAGGCTCAACTTTTCCAACCTTCTCCTAACCACCCTACACTCCAATCCTTTCAGATCTCTGCAATTCCATTCTGTCTCCACACATACATTGCCCTGCGTTAGTCAACCTCCAAGAATGCAGTGAGCTCATTCATATGCAGGAAACAATAGACAAAACAATGGGCGAAATCTTATGCCCTCTCCCATGGTGAGTTTGGTGGCAGCGGGGGCATTTAATCAGGCAAGAGGGTAGCAGGTATTTACCTGCCACCTTTCCCCCTCCATCCCGATTAGATCTGTAGCGGCAAGGTCTGTGGACGGCCTTCCCACCCCACTGCCAATTGAGGCTCTTAAACGGGCAACTAATTTTTTTTTTGTTCGTTCATATGGTATGGGCATCACTGGCTAGGCCAGCATTTATTGCCCATCCCTAATTGTCCTTGTTCAGAGGGAATTTAAGTGCTAATGCCCACTTAAGGGCCTCATCCTGCTTCTGCTTGCATTAGCCAAGCAGCTGGTGGGAGACTCGTCATGCAGGGAGCATGAAAAGCGAACCCTGGTGTGTTTATTTGTGGGCTCAAGTGGGTGGTGGGCTGGGGGGTTGGGGGTGTTCCCTCGTTCAAAGGTACTCAGTGCTTGATCGAGGAACACAGCATTGGGAAGCAGTCTGATGAGAGCCAAACCCCCTGCCCTTGCTGTTGACCCCACCCACCACCCTAACCCCCTCAGCCCCCACATTCCCCCCATCAATGTATGCCTGGTTCCCTCCTTGATCAAAGGCCTTGGATGGCTGTAGTACCAGCAGTAGCCACTATCTCCTCAGTGGGGCTGCTGAGTACAGAAGAGGTGCCAGCCAATAGGATGGAACGTCTGCCCCCGGGACCCTTGTTTCCTTGGGAAGGCCTACCGTTAGCCTGTTAAGTGCCTGATTGGCACTGGATGTGGTAGGCCTTCTGGAAAAGAGGTGATGCGGGGCTAGCTCTCACCAGTTGATGGCAGTGACCCCCGTGGTCTCCACAAGATTCTGCCCCATAACGATAGTTTATATTAAGAAAGAAACAATGATATTCCCAGGTAGCACTGAGTCTGTGTAACAGCTCTGATTCATCTTTCACAACCTGAGGTGCATCTAGCTGAGAGTATTTCCTTTAATTAATCCAACTAAAAATCACTTATGAAATTTGGAAGTTGGATAAAAACTATTTTGTATCGGTGAGTTAACAGCTGAGTGCCTTGCAGTGTCATTCTCCTGTGTTAGACAATAAGGGGGAAAGAATGCTGAGCTCTAGTTACAGAAATTTATTCTCAACAAATGTATGAAATAAAAAGGACTCACTAAAATATGTGTTGCTGAACGGTTCCACACTTTGTCCCACATACAGTTCTGCTACCACAACATTTAAAAAGTAATTACAGATTTTGAAAAACTAAAGGAATTTAGGCTTATATTATCATTACATATTTTTCAAGTAGGGTCTATTGTATAATGTCACCATGCTCCAATTTAACATAATTTTTAAAATTGTGTTTGCGCTGGTAACTTTGTAAAGTATTGCTGACTATTTTGGCATTTTACATTCTGGAACTGACATCATCATAATTAAAGAAGCATTCTATTCATGAAATAAATTTATTCTTTATTTCCCAAATACAACAATACCTTGATGTCAAATCACAACTCAAAAGATGCCATTGCATCATTTGAATTTTATGATAAAAAAGGCATATGACTCTTCCACTATTCTTCTTCCTTAGGCATACTTCATTCATCCTTAAAATATCGAAATATTCAACCTCTGCAAGTTTCCGGCATATAGCTACTGAAATGGAACCTAAGCCTAAGGAGGCGATGGTGAGCTTTAATGGAGTATTGGTTCAATCCATTCAATCTATGTGCAGCAGTGTATATCATTCCGGTCACTGTACTACGCGTGGAACAGCCTCTTTTTTGGAGAAGGCACATAGAAGATAATGAAAACGAGACTTAGGAAACTGCGAATTTTCAACTAAAGAACAGAAGGATTGAAAGAACCCTATTGAAGTTTCAGGATCCTAAGGTATACAAATAAATTAAACACTAATAAATTGTTTGACATTGCAACAAATTCGGTAATCAGAGCACAGACTCAAACTCAAAACAAGGAAGGTGAACAGAATGTTTAGATTCACAACTTCACACGGAGGATGTTGAATGTGTAGAATAGAATACCCACAGAGAAAGTGAAGACAGGTAATGCTGGCAAATTCACAAGGGAGGAGGTAATTTTTTGGAAGAAAAGAACTGATTGAAGGGTGTAAGGGATAATATGCAATATGGTATTTTCTGAACATTGGGATGTCAGATGGACCAAAAATTTTCTGAGGCTATCTTGTGGCTTAAGCTTTAGCTTGGTCCTGGATTTTGTAATTCTACTCAAGGTATATAAAAAGCTAAAAGCTAGCTTCACTCAGAGAACTCATTTTCGAACTTAACCTGATACAATTGCTGCAATTAATTTGTTGAAGCAATTATCTAAACAAGTCATTCGTTGAAACATTTTGGGGATTTGTTCAAATATATGTTTGATTTGTAACCGTTAAAAAAAATGTAACAAGCATGTATTTAAATTTGCTGAGACTTGGTCATTTTGCAGATGTATTAATCAGCCGTTCTTTTCAAATCTGTCAAAGAGAGATCACAAAGGCATACCTTCTGCCTGGTGAGAAAAGGAGAAGAACTATATGTATTAGTAATTTGTATATCATAGTTATGCACAGGAGTTATAAGCAATTTACTATTTCTGATACATGAGGTGCTTGCTATGCTTAACAACTGCTATAAAAATAAATATTGTTCTACTGATACTATTTGTTTGACTGCTTAATAAATTTGTTTGGCATTTAGCACCTGTCAAAGTCTAGCACTGTTATTCTAGGAACTTCTAAGGACAAGATAGAACCTATAACTGAAATGAAATGCAAGAGGTTCATTGTTCACCATCTGGGCTGCCTACAAATTTAACTCAATATCTGGACAAGTGAAAGCATTGATACATGAGGAGCTGGAGCTCACTTACATTGTATGAAATGTAGAAGTCAAAAATACCCAGAGAAAAAAAATTGAGAACTCTATGGGTGGAATCGTCTCAGATTTGCATTAAGTCGGTAGTGGATGTGAAAAAAATCATTTTACCTGCTGGCCGCAATGGCAGGTTTTCGCGCCATATTGTCCCATTCCTAGTGCATCCTCCCTCATTAATAATGCGGGAAGCACTCCAGATTGCTGGTGGGCAGCCTCTGATTCACCTGCCCCTCCATCACATCAGGCCTTCAATAATCCGGGTGCCATATTTAAAGGGTGCCCCTGCACAAAGCTAGCACTCTCTAAGGGTTCGAGAGCTGCTAGAAAGTCATGGCTGCCAAAGGGAGGAGACATGCTGCCCCCAAATTTAGTGACAATTCCCTTGGGCACCAACTGGACACTGGAGGCCCACCATGAGGTCCTCTACACCTGCTCTGGGCAAAGGTCAACAAGTAAGGTCACCTATCCAGCATGGAAGGCGGTGGCAACAGAGATCAGCGCCAACGCCCTGCAAAAGGGGACAGCCACCTAGTGCCGAAAGAGGGTGTATGATCTCTTCTGTTCGATCAGGGTAAGTCACTCTTCTCATCACTCTCAATTCACACTCTCACAAAATCATCACACATCCACAGGGATCTCACTCACTGCCAGTTCAAGGGACATCACCATTCACTCTCTCACACAAACCTTCATCTGCCCTGTGGGGCGTGTCCTCATCCCATCCATGACTCAACTCACCACCCACACATGCCAGGCATCCTTCTTTCTTCGTGCAGGTCAAGCTGGCACACAACAAAAGGGAGAGATTGCAGACTGGTGGAGGATTGCCCAACATCAAGGTGCTCAAAGGCTTTGAAAATAGAGTCATCCAGCTGGCCAGTGACAATCTGGACCAATCCTGTGCTGATGGTGAAGTTGGCAGTGCTCAACCAAGTGAAGATCCAGCAGTAGAACATATATCAGACAACCATGCTGTGAGTGAGTTCCTCTGTTCCGCAGTCCCTTGCCATACACTAATTATCTCTCCTTGCTTTCACAAGCACATCTGGGAAGCAGCCGAGGGAGTCCACAAGCCAGGTCCTTGACTCAAGCCCCGAAGAAACCCCAAAAGAAGAATCTGATGACATCCTCATTGAAGGCACATCACAGCGCTCACCCATACCTTCCTCCAGCGCAGAGACACACAACTCAGTGGGACCTGGTTCTAGAGTAGCCTCAGGGTAAAAATTTGGTGAGCACATCGCACTATCTGGTCCACAGGTGGAAGCAGGGGCTTCTCAGGTTTCCAGCACTTTGAGGAAAGCTGGAGGCCAGAAATCTGCTGAGTCCAAGTCAGATGAGGATCCTCTGAACTTGGTTATACCTCAGTTTCTGGAGCTGCAAAGGCAAGCACTGGAACATCAGGAAGGGATGTCCGCTGCACTCCTCAGATTGCAAGGCACAGTGGAGGACTGTGTCCACCTTCAGTCAGAAGTGATAGCACTGATATGCCAACACACCAAAGTCAACACTGGTAGGATGGCGGCCACCATGGAGAGCTTGGTCCAGGGCACCGGCCCTGCATTGCTGTATGGCTGAACTCCATCGCTGATGCCATGGTTGGATTCCAACAGTGTCAATGCGAGAGGGGTGCAGGGCACTCCAGCATCCACTTCTCTTCAAGGAGTCAGCAAGGGAGGAGGATCAGATGCTTGACACCCTGGGGCCATCCACCCAGGTGACTCTGGGAATGTCCAGCCAATCGAAATCCCCTCTTCCTGTGACCCCTGCAGCTCCAGCTGAGCAGGCCAAGGAGGGTGCAGCTGGACTACAGCTGGACAAAGTAAGCCAGGGCCCTCCAGGTCTCAGCCCTCCAGAGAACACCCATCAAGGTCATCACAGACATGGCATAACAATCAGCAGGCTGCCTCCACCTCGACTGTGGATGTCGGGGGAGCATCAAGACATAGTAGCAGGATTAGGAAAGTTAAGAGGCGATGGGAGGTGATGGTGTAGTGGTATTGTCACTGGACTATTAATGCAGAGACCCAGGGTATTGCTCTGGGGACCTGGGTTTGAATCACACCACAGCAGATGGTGGAATTTGAATTCAATAAAAATCTGGAATTAAGATGATGACCATGAAGCCATTGTTGATTATTGTAAAAACCCATCTGGTTCACGAATGCCTAGAAAAGGAAATCTGTCATCCTTACCTGATCTGGCCAAAATATAACTCCAGACACACAGCAATGTGGCTACACTTGGCCATAATCATGAAAGAAATTTCACGGTGGGAGACACAGTTCTTGCGAAGAACTTTGGAGATCGGCTATTAGGTGACGTGAGCAATGTGGTTGACATTTAAATGCCCTCTGAAATGGCCTAGAAAGCCACTCAATTGTATCAAACTGCTACAAAGTCACAAAAAAGTAATGAAACTGGATGGACCACCCGGCATCGACCTAGATACCGGAAACGACAATGGCAATCTCAGCCCCGTCGACCCTGCAATGTCCTCCTTATTAACACCTGGGGGCTAGTGCTAAAATTGGGAGAGCTGTCTCATAGGCCAGAATTTTTAGCTCATTGGGCGAGCATCTCGACGTCATTGCTCACTCACGTGATATTTCAGGCAGCGGACAAGTGCGGGAGTTGGCAGCTCACCTGCTGACAATTAAAAGGCCTATTAAGGCCTTTGACAATCTAATTGAGTTAAATTTTTTTGCTGCTTGCCCAGGTTGGCGGGCAGGCGAAAAGGCCAAGCGGCCTTTGCATTTTTTGCGGAACCTCATCCATGGGTGGGATGAAGTTTCGATCCATCATTAAAAAAAAAAGTTTTCATATTAATTTCTAACTTGTCCCTGCTCATGTGACAGTCACATGATGTTAAAGATGTTTAAGATGTTAAAAACATGTCCAATTTTTTTAACATCTTAAAATGTTTTATTTTAATCTTTTATATTTTCGTCTCCCTGAGGCAGCTCTGTGACTCCGGGACCTTTTCCTGCCCACACCCGCGCACTTGCACAAAGTTCATACCCTCCTCCCCCCGCACAGCAGCGCTGCAGCACGTGTTTCACACCGGGCAGGACACGTCCGCCCAGCGAGGGCAAAATTCCGACCATAGTCATCTTCAGGGAATCATATCTTACAGATAATGTCCCAGACTCCACCATCACCATTCCTGGGTATGTCTGTCCCACCGACACGACAGACCCAGCAGAGGTGGCGGCACAGTGGTATACAGTCGGGAGGGAGTTGCCCTGGGAGTCCTCAACATACATTCAGGACCCCAAGAAGCCTTACGGTATCAGGTCAAACATGGGCAAGGAAACCTCCTGCTGATTACCACGTACCACCCTCCCTCAGCTGATGAATCAGTGCTCCTCCATGTCGAACACTACTTGGAGGAAGCACTGAGGGTGGCAAGGGTGCAGGATGTACTCTGGGTGGGGGATTTTAATGTCCATCATCAAGAGTGGCTCGGTAGCACCACTACTCACCGAGCTGGCCAAGTCCTAAATGACATAGCTGCCAGACTGGATCTGCGGCAGGAGGTGAGGGAACCAACAAGAGGGGAAAACATACTTGACCTCATCCTTTCCAACCTGCCTGCTGCAGATGTATCTGTCCATAACAGTATCAGTAGGAGTGACCACACCACACAGTCATTGTGGAGACGAAGTCCTGCCTTCACGCTGAGGATACCCTCCATCATGTTGTCTAGCTTTACCACCATGCTAAATGGGATAGATTTCGAACAGATCTAGCAACACAAGACTGGGCATCCATGTGGCGCTGTGGCACAGCATATCCCCCGCTCTACCATTACCATCAAGCCAGGGGATCAACCCTGTTCAATGAAGAGTGCAGGAGCGCATTGCAAGAGCAGCACCAGGTATACCTAAAAACAAGGTTTCAACTTCAAGCTATAACACAGGGCTACCTGTGTGCCAAACAGCATAAGCAGCAAGTGATGGACAGAGCTAAGCAATCCCACAACCAACGGAACAGATCTAAACTCTGCAGTCCTGCCACATCCAGTCGTGAATGGTGGTGGACAATTAAACAACTCACTGGAGGAGGAGGCTCCACAAATATCCCCATCCTCAACGATGAAGGAGCCCAGCACATCAGTGCAAAAGATAAGGCTGAAGCATTTGCTACAATCTTCAGCCAGAAGTGCCAAGCGGATGATCCATCTCAACCTCCTCCAGAGAACCCCAGATGCCAGTCTTCAGCCAATTCGATTCACTCCATGTGATATCAAGAAATGGCTGAAGGCAATGGATACTGCAAAGGCTACGGGCCCTGACAAAATTCTGGCAATAGTACTTGTGCTCCAACACTTGCTGTGCCCTTAGCCAAGTTGTTCCAGTACAGCTACAACACTGGCATCTACCCGGCAATGTGGAAAATTGCCCAGCTATGTCCTGTACACAGAAAGCAGGACAAATCCAACCCAGCTAATTACCACCTCATCAGTCTACTCTCGATCATCAGTAAAGTAAAGGAAGAGATCATCAACAGTGCTATCAAGCGGCACTTGCTTAGCAATAACCTGCTCTCTGACACCCAATTTGGACTCCTCAGATACTGAAGCAGTCTACGTCCAAATGCAGCAAGACCTGGACAATATCTAGGCTTGGGCTGACAAATGGCAAGTAATATTCGCGCCACACAAGTGTCAGGCAATGACTATCTCCAACAAGAGAGAATCTAACCATCGCCCCTTGACACCCCAAGGCATTACCATTGCTAAATCCCCCACTATCAACATACTGGGGGTTACCATCAGGGCCACTAAGCTCCTGACCTCATTACAGCCTTGGTTCAAACTTGGACAAAAGAGCTGAACTCCCGAAGTGAGAGTGAATACCCGTGACATCAAGGCAGCATTTGACTGAGTGTGGCATCAAGGAGCCCTAGCAAAACTGGAGTCAATGGGAATTGGGGCAAAATTCTCCAATGGTTGGAGTCATACCCAGCACAAAGGAAGATGGTTGTGGTTATTGGAAGACAGTCAGCTAAGCTCCAGGATGTCACTGCAGGAGTTCCTCAAGGTAGTGTCCTCAGCCCAACCATCTTCAGCTCTTTCATCAATGACCTTCCTTCCATCATAAGGTCAGAAGTGGGGATGTTCGCTGATGATTGTACAATGTTCAGCACCATTCGTGACTCCTCAGATACTGAAGCAGTCCATGTCCAAATGCAGCAAAACCCGGACAATATCTATGCTTGGGCTGAAAAATGGCAAGTAACATTCACACCACACAAGTGTCAGGCAATGACCATCTCCAACAAGAGAGAATCCAACCATCGCCTCTTGACATCCAAAGGCATTACCATCGCTGAATCCCTCATTATCAACTTCCTGGGGGTTACCATTGACCAGAAACTGAACTGGACTAGCCATACTGTGGCTACAAGAGCAGGTCAGAGGCTAGGAATCCTATGACAAGTAACTCACCTCCTGATTCCCCAAAGCCTGTCCACCATCTACAAGGCACGTCAGGCGTGTGATGGAATACTCTCCACTTGTCTGGATGAGCACAGCTCCCACAACACTCAAGAAGCTTACACCGTCCAGGGCAAAGCAGCCCGCTTGATTGGCACCCAATCCACAAACATGCACTCGCTCCACCACCGATGCACCACCCTAGCATCAATGTGTACCATCTACAAGAGGCACTGCAGAAATTCACCAAGGCTCCTTCAACAGCACCTTCCAAACCCATGATCACTGCCACCTAGAAGGACAAGAGCAGCTGATTGATGGGAACACCACCACTTGAGCTTCCCCTCCAAGTCACTCACCATCCTGACTTGGGAATATATCACTGTTCCTTTACCGTCGCTGGGTCAAAATGTTGGAACTCCCTTCATGACAGCACTGTGGGTGTACTTATACCACATGGACTGCAGCAGTTCAAGAAGGCAGCTCACCACCACCTTCTCAAGAGCAGTTAGGGATTGGCAATAAATGCTGGCCTAGCCAGTGAAGCCCATATCCCGTGAATGAATAAAAAAAAATATTTAGTTGCACAACCTGGACATGGGTGTTAATCACTTGTACATAACGTTCATTATTGAAATAAACTCCCAAGAATGTTTCCTTGCCCAAGGTTCCTTGTTCTGATGAGCAGTGTTCGTGTCACTCAGGTGTGAAATCTTGGTTCGTGCACAAGATAAAGGCAGGTGTCTCACTCCAGGGCCTTTTCCCCTGTGCAGTGTGTAACCTTCAGACCAAAGTGATGCTGGCACCTCGATGTTGCTAGTCATTGCTGCCAGAATGTCATGGGCAAGTGTCACAGAGTTCCATCATTCTCTCTGTGTGCTCTCAGCACCTTTAAGGTGGAGCTGGTCCCCCATCTCTTCAGCATCTGTGATTGGTGACACTTGCTCCTGAAGGGGTCAGGTGCTGAATGTCATATTCATGCTCCTGGAATCTGGCGACTATTAGGGCCTCCACTGCATCTCCTTGACATGAGCATGAGCACTGAGGTTATGTTTGCTGCCATCAGCCACACAGGAGTCAAATGTTTACAGATGCAAGGTGAGGATGTCAAGTCTGTCCTCACTGCATCTTGTCATCCTCCTCCACGAATCTTGTGGCTATGAGGGCCTCTGGAGCACAACTGCCTCATCTGGCCAGTGTGATGGCCTCATCACCAGCATCCTCACCTTCAGGAACCTCATCATCATCATCCCCATCAACGTCCTCCTTATCAGAGGAGACGTGCAGCTCTTCCATCTCGCCATCAGTCAGGTCCTCCACCTATTGCAGTGCCAGGTTATGGAGTGCGCAGCAAGCAATGATGATATGCGCCACCCTCAGTGGACTGTATTGGAGTTTTCCACTGGACCTGGCAAAGCATTGGAATCTCATTTTCAAAATGCCTATTGTTTGCTCCGCAAATGTTTGGGTCCTGGCATGAGCTCATTATACCATCGCTCTGCTGCAGTCTGAGGCCACTGCACGGGCGTCATCAGTCACATACTCTGTGGGTAGCCCTCGTCCCCAAAGAGCCAACCCTGCAGCCTCTCTGGGCCCTAGAAGATGTCAAGGATCTGGGAACAGCTAAGGATGTAGGAGTTGTGGACACTCCCTGGGAATCGTGTGTAGGCCTGTAAGATGCATTTGTGATGTTCGCACACCAGCTAAACATTCAGCGAGTTGAAGCCCTTGTGGTTGATGTAATTGACTGCTTGTTGCCACCGAGATCTAAGCACCACATGAGTGCAGTTGATGTCACCCTGCACCTGTGGAAAACCAGAGATCTGGGCAAATCCCAGCGCTCTTGCTTCCTGGCTTCCTGATCCGGGCAAAATGCACAAAGTTCTGTGCCTTCGTGAAGATGGCATCCGTGACCTCCTGGATACACTTGTGCGTGGAGTCTTGTGCGTTGCTGCTCAGGTCACCTGTGCAGCCCTGGAAGGAGCCACTGGCATAAAATTTGAGCACTGTAATAACTTTCACGGCCACTGGCAGTGGATGCCCCCCACGTCCCCGTGGCACCAAATCTTGCTGTGGGTGACAAATGTGACCGACCAGTTCCCTAGACATGCGCAGTCTTTGGCGACACAGGTTCTCAGTCATCTGCAGGAATGACAAGCGTCATCTATAGACTCTGGGTCTAGTGAGGTGCCTACAAGCGATGGCTCTCTGTGGATCTTCAGCTGCATACACAGCAGGCCCTGCCTCCCCTTCACCTTGAGGAAGGTGCTCCTCCCTTTGCCGAGCCAGATGCTTCCACCACTCTCTTATTCTTCTTCTCTGCTCCCTGTAAGTCATAAGACACACTGTGAAATCACCAGGCTCCATGATCCTGATGTTCTCCTCCTGCAGGGTCAAAGGGAGATGTGTGGGTTAGCATATGTGTCCTAAGGACCTCTCTTGGTTAAGTCTGAAGACTTAACGCATGCAGGAGAGTGCTGGCTGCCACTTGGATGGCCAGTGTGTAGTGTGCTCATTGGCTGTCTGAAACCGCACCCACCTCCACCCCACTCCACTTGACCAATTGGCTGCAACTTCAGCCACTGGACTGCATGCTATGGTCTCAGTTCAGGCGTAGGCATTCCCCTAACCCACATGCTGTTAGCTTGAACCATGATGGATACTGATAAGACATGACCGATAAGCACCTCCACTATTGATTGTGCCATGGCCATCTTTTGCAAGGGGACTCTACAACTTACCCAGTTGGCCAATTGCTCTCCTGCCTCCTAAAATGCACATTAATTTGCAGTCTGCACCTGAGGGGTGACAAGTTCTGGAGCACTTTCATGCCTTAGCATTGCTTGAGCGGGCAGAAAGCCTTCAAAGGCTCGACTCCAAACATGTCAAGCTGAACAATCTCAACTGCGGAAGAATGCTCATTTTTGACGTGCTTTTCCAAGTGTGTGACCATTTCCCTCATCCCCCCTCCCGCACCCCCCTCCCTCTACTCCTGCATCCCCACCCTCTGGCATGTGCTTGAGTACTTCCTTTAGCCTGTGCTGCCTTGCCCCCCAACCTGGTCTGACCCACACTGGAGCCCTTGCCCCAGTGCCGCGCTGCACGCCAGCTGGGAAAAATCGACTTGCCTGTGCTTCCAGTGACTGCACAGCCCCTCTTCCTTGATGTCCTACAGACGGTGTCGGGAGCGCTGCGCAAGGTTGTGCGCACTCACCTCCGGGTTCCCCTCCAAGTTCAGCTCACCAGGTGCATGCCTTTTAAAGGCAGCCATGAAGCACACCGTTCTGAAGTCACGCCGACATGGGTGGCAAATTTGATGTGGGGGGATGATTCCGGAAAGCAGGGCTTATAATGAGATGCTAAAGTATTGAAATTAGGTTCCCAACGTGCAGCAGCAGGAAATGCAGCCCCACCATTGACGGATGGAGCGGGCGATCGTAAACTGATTTCACGCTGGCGTGAAACCAATTTTTGGCCTTCTCACCACATTATCCCCCCCATCACCCGCAACCCCCCCCACCCCCCCGCCCCACCTCCATGACACCTGACACCAATGGGGCCAGAAAATTCTGTCCTATGTTTTTATGTTTTACTATTTTGTTTTCTGTCTTTGCACTTCAGAGATGATCTTTTCCTTTCTCTCTCTCATTTCCCTTCTTACATTCTTCAGTTGCTATTGCTTTAGAACTATTCACATCTGTCTTTTGTAAGAAACATACAACACATGCTTAGTTCTGAATTGAAAAGAAACACCAGTGGCGGAGACACATGAAGGAGCTCAGTGACTCCAAGAATTTTCTACATTTCTATTAAGTTTTGGCTATAAGCAATCCACCAATATCATCTGTTTCCAAAAACAATTATTTTTCAGATGATTGTTCCATGATAAACTCTTTCAAAGTATTTTTCTTTCTGGATCAGATTATCTCCCACCTACGAAAAGTCAAAATGTCCAGTAATGCAGATCCTTTGTAAGAGTTTTTCTACTAGGCTAGAGATAGATCAACTGCTGAAGAAAATCACTGAAAATGTACAGAAAAATAGATTAAAATCGTCCACCTGGCCTCTGCACAATATTACAAATATATTTCACCTTTTTGTCATGAATAGTTGGTCACATTGCCCCATTTTACTGATGGCTGCACACAACTATCAACAATAAATATTCAGCAAAGGGAATTTCCTGTATTGGAAAAGAATGAACCGGAACTTAAAACATTTAATATGATCGATGACCAACCAGGAGATGACAGGAATTACTGAACCCTCCCTTTTCTCAGCCATTCATATATAAAATAAGCCAAATGAAAAAATGTATTTGCATATTTATAGTGGCTTTCACAACCATAGGACTTCCCAAGGTGCTTTACAACCAATGAAGTGTGGTGTATTTGAAGTGTAATCACAATTATAATGTAGGAAATGAAGCAGTCAGCTTGTACACAGCAAGCTCATACAAACAAGAATTTGATAATGACCAGATAGTCTGTTTTTGTGGTATTGACTGAGGGACAAATATTGGCTAGGACACCAGGAATAACTCCACTGCTCTTCTTCAGAATTTTGCCATGGGGTCTTTTACATCCACCTGAGCGAGCAGACAGAGCCTCAGGTTAGCATCCCATCTGAAAGACAGCAGCTCTGAAAGTGCAGCACCACACTGTGTTGGAGTGTTAGCCTTGATTTTTTTTTGATGCAAATCCTACAACTCTCGGCCTCAGAGGCAAGAGTGCTATCTTCACTGTTGCTGGGTCAAAATGCTGGAACTCCCAACCTAACAGCACTGTGGGTGTACCTGCACCACATGGGCTGCAGCAATTCAAAAGGCACCTCACCACCATCTTCTCAAGGGCAATTAAGGATAAGCAGTAAATGCTGGCCTAGCCAGCAATGCTCATGTCCCATGAATGAATTAAAAAAAAGACAAAAAAACTCACTCCTTTAAAGAACTGAGGCTTTGTTCAAATGATAAAGAAAATAATTAAGAGACACAGTAATACAGAGAGACAGAAATGGCAGAATGGAGAAACAAGAGGGGGCACCAGGAAGAAGGCAACAATGAGAGAAAATGTTAACGTGGTGGAAGTAATGAAAGGCAGATGTTTTTTTAAAGAGAGCAATGATGAACAAAGGAATGGGGAAATTATGTAACAAAAATTGAGGAAGAAGACAAAGAGAAAGACACCCTGCAACTGTCTGATACCTTTAAAGCAGTAAACAATTCCAAGGTGCTTAATAGAGTAGAAATAGAATCATAGAAGATCTATGGGACAAAAAGAGGCCACTTGGCCCATCATGTCTGCACTGACCAAAAAACAAGCCACCCAGCCTAATCCCACTTTCCAGCATTTGGTCTGGCTGTAGGTTACAGCACTTGAGGTACATATCCAGACATCTTTTAAATGAATTGAGGGTTTCTGCCTTTCCTATCCTTTCAGGAAGTGAATTCCAGACCCTGACAACCCTCTGGGTGGAAAAACCTTTACGTATCTCCCTGCCAATCTTTCTACCAATCACCTAGTCACTGACCTCTCTGCTAAAGTAAACAAATCCTTCCCATCAACTCTATCCCTCACAATTTTGTACATCTCAATCAAATTTCCCCTCGGCCTTCTCTGTGCCAAGCAGAACAACACCAGCCTATCCAATCTTTCCTCATAGCTCCAATTTTCCAGTCCTGGCAACATCCTCGTAAATCTCCTCTGTACCCTCTCTAGTGTGATTACATCCTTTCTGTAATGAGGTGACCAGAACTGCACACAGTACTCAAGTTGTTTCCTAACTAATGTTTAATAATATTTTATAAATGATGCAGAGCATCAGTGGAACATTTAGTGATTTAGTGGAGGTGACAGTAGGAATGGTTGATAAAGTAAGCTTTGAAGAGTTTTTGAAAACAGGGTAAGAAGCAACTGGGAGAAATGATATAGAACACAGGATCATGATGACAAAAGATTGTCATTGATGGTGAATTGGAGGTAGGGGGATGCACAGAGCTGAAGATTGGAAAAGCGGTGAGCACATCAGTAGGTCAGGCTGCAAGAGGCTGAACATTGGGACATTGAGAGGCATAGGATGATGAGACAGTGGAATGTTGTAAACAAGGATAAAGATTTTGAACATATTATTCTGGAGGTGTCAAAAAATGAAAACATGAGAATGTAGGGTGAAACGGTACCCAAGACTACACGGAATGAGACTGAGTGAGTAAGAAAGAAACAGCCCAAGGCTGAATAGGTATAATCGTTCTACAAATATCAATCTGTGTATATGAATGTAAGAGTGTGTGTGTGTGTGTGTGTGTGTGTGTGTATGTGTGTGTGTATTTGTGTGTGTGCAAATGCTCGGTGTGTATGTGTGCGTGTGCTCTGTGTATGTGTGTGTATGCTCTGTGGGTGTGTGTGCTCTGTGTGTATGTGTATGTGTGTGTGTGCTCTGTGTATGTGTGTGCTCTGTGTGTATGTGTGCTCTGTGTGTAAGTACGTGTTTGTGTGTATGTGTGCTCTGTGTATGTGTGCGTGTGCTCTGTGTATGTGTGTGTGTGCTCTGTGGGTGTGTGTGCTCTGTGTATATGTGTATGTGTGTGTGTGCTCTGTGTATGTGTGTGCTCTGTGTGTATGTGTGCTCTGTGTGTAAGTACGTGTTTGTGTGTGTGTGTGCTCTGTGTATATGTGTGCTCTGTGTGTATGTATGTGTTTGTGTGTGTGTGTGCTCTGTGTGTATGTGTGCTGTTTATGTATGTGTTTGTGTGCGTGTGTGCTCTGTGAGTGTGTGCGTTTGTATGTGTGTATGCTCTGTGTGTATGTGTGTGTGCTCTGTGTGTGTGTGCTCTGTGTATGTGTGTGTGTGTGTGCTCTGTGTGTGTGTGCTTTGTGTGTGTGTGTGCTCTGTGTGCTTGTGCGTGTGCTCTGTGTGTGTGCGTTTGTGTGTGTGTGCTCTGTGTGTATGTGTGTGTGTGCTCTGTGTGTGTGTGTGTGTGTGCTTTGTATGTGTGTGTGTGCTCTGTGTGTTTGTGCGTGTGCTCTGTGTGTGTGTGCGTTTGTGTGTGTGTGCTCTGTGTGTATGTGTGTGTGTGTGTGTGTGCTCTGTGTGTGTGTGTGTGCTCTGTGTGTGTGTGCGTGTGTATGTGTGTGTGTATGTGTGCGTGTGCTCTGTGTGTGTGTGTGTTCTGTGTGTGTGTGTGTGTGTGTGTGCTCTGTGTGTGTGTGTGCTCTGTGTGTGTGTGTGTGTGTGTGCTCTGTGTGTGTGTGTGTGTGCTCTGTGTGTATGTGTGTGTGCTCTGTGTGTGTGTGTGTGTGTGTGTGTATGTGCTCTGTGTGTGCTCTGTGTGTGTGTGTGCTCTGTGTGTGCTCTGTGTGTGTGTGTGTGTGTGCGCTCTGTGTGTGTGTGCTCTGTGTGTTTGTGTATGTGCTCTGTGTGAGTGTGCTTTGTGTGTGTGCGCTCTGTGTGTTTGTGCGTGTGCTCTGTGTGTGTGTGCGTTTGTGTGTGTGTGCTCTGTGTGTATGTGTGTGTGTGCTCTGTGTGTGTGTGTGTGTGTGCTTTGTATGTGTGTGTGTGCTCTGTGTGTATGTGTGCATGTGCTTTGTGTGTGTGTGTGTGCTCTGTGTGTTTGTGCGTGTGCTCTGTGTGTTTGTGCATGTGCTCTGTGCGTGTGCGTTTGTGTGTGTGTGCTCTGTATGTATGTGTGTGTGTGTGTGTGTGTGTGCTCTGTGTGTGTGTGTGTGCTCTGTGTGTATGTGTGTGTGTTCCGTGTGTGTGTGTGTGTGTGTGCTCTGTGTGTGTGTGTGTGTGTGCTGTGTGTGTGTGTGTGCGTGTGTGCTGTGTGTGTGTGTGCTCTGTGTGTATGTGTGTGTGTGTGTATGTGTGTGCTCTGTGTGTTTGTGTGTGTGTGTGTGTGTGTGTATGTGCTCTGTGTGTGCTCTGTGTGTGTGTGTGTGCTCTGTGTGTGTGTGTGTGTGTGTGTGTGTGCTCTGTGTGT
>NC_054485.1:33197039-33285444 GCF_017639515.1 Carcharodon carcharias
TGTGCATGTGCTTTGTGTGTGTGTGTGTGTGCTCTGTGTGTTGTGCGTGTGCTCTGTGTGTTTGTGCGTGTGCTCTGTGCGTGTGCGTTTGTGTGTGTGTGCTCTGTATGTATGTGTGTGTGTGTGTGTGCTCTGTGTGTGTGTGCTCTGTGTGTATGTGTGTGTGTATGTGTGCGTGTGCTCTGTGTGTGCTGTGTGTGTGTGTGTGTGTGTGCTCTGTGTGTGTGTGTGTGTGTTCCGTGTGTGTGTGTGTGTGCTCTGTGTGTGTGTGCTGTGTGTGTGTGTGTGTGTGTGCGTGTGTGCTGTGTGTGTGTGTGCTCTGTGTGTATGTGTGTGTGTGTGTATATGTGTGTGCTCTGTGTGTGTGTGTGTGTGTGTGTGTGTGTGTATGTGCTCTGTGTGTGCTCTGTGTGTGTGTGTGTGTGCTCTGTGTGTGTGTGTGTGTGTGTGTGCTCATTGTGTGTGTATGTGTGTACGCTCTGTGTGTATGTGTGTATGTGTGTGCTCTGTGTGTGTGTGTGTGTGTGTGTGCTGTGTGTGTGTGTGTGTGCTCTGTGTGTGTGTGTGTGTATGTGTGCTCTGTGTGAGTGTGTGTGTGTGTGTGTGCGCTGTGTGTGTGTGTGCGTGTGTGTGTGTGTGCTCTGTGTGTTTGTGCGTGTGTTCTGTGTGTATGTGCGTTTGTGTGTGTGTGCTCTGTGTGTATGTGTGTGTGTGTGCTCTGTGTGTGTGTGTGTGTGTGTGTATGTGTGTGCTGTGTGTATGTGTGTGCTGTGTGTGTGTGTGTGTGTATGTGTGCGTGTGCTCTGTGTGTGCTGTGTGCTTTGTGTGTGTGTGTGCGCTGTGTGTGTGTGTGTGTGTGTGTGTGTATGTGTGTGTGCGTTTGTATGTGTGTATACTCTGTGTGTATGTGTGTGTGCGCTCTGTGTGCGTGTGCTCTGTGTGTTTGTGGATGTGCTCTGTGTGTGTGTGCTTTGTGTGTGTGTGTGCTCTGTGTGTTTGTGCGTGTGCTCTGTGTGTGTGTGCTCTGTGTGTGTGTCTGTGTGTATGTGTGTGTGTATGTGTGCATGTGCTAAGTGTGTGCTGTGTGTGTGTGTGTGCTCTGTGTGTGTGTGTGTGTGTGTGTGCTCATTGTGTGTGTATGTGTGTACGCTCTGTGTGTATGTGTGTATGTGTGTGCTCTGTGTGTGTGTGTGTGTGTGTGTGCTGTGTGTGTGTGTGTGTGCTCTGTGTGTGTGTGTGTGTATGTGTGCTCTGTGTGAGTGTGTGTGTGTGTGTGTGCGCTGTGTGTGTGTGTGCGTGTGTGTGTGTGTGCTCTGTGTGTTTGTGCGTGTGTTCTGTGTGTATGTGCGTTTGTGTGTGTGTGCTCTGTGTGTATGTGTGTGTGTGTGCTCTGTGTGTGTGTGTGTGTGTGTGTGTATGTGTGTGCTGTGTGTATGTGTGTGCTGTGTGTGTGTGTGTGTGTGTATGTGTGCGTGTGCTCTGTGTGTGCTGTGTGCTTTGTGTGTGTGTGTGCGCTGTGTGTGTGTGTGTGTGTATGTGTGTGTGCGTTTGTATGTGTGTATACTCTGTGTGTATGTGTGTGTGCGCTCTGTGTGCGTGTGCTCTGTGTGTTTGTGGATGTGCTCTGTGTGTGTGTGCTTTGTGTGTGTGTGTGCTCTGTGTGTTTGTGCGTGTGCTCTGTGTGTGTGTGCTCTGTGTGTGTGTCTGTGTGTATGTGTGTGTGTATGTGTGCATGTGCTAAGTGTGTGCTGTGTGTGTGTGTGTGCTCTGTGTGTGTGTGTGTGTGTTCTGTGTGTGTGTGTGTGTGTGTGCTCTGTGTGTGTGTGTGCTCTGTGTGTGTGTGTGCTCTGTGTGTGTGTGTGTGCTCTGTGTGTATGTGTGTGCTGTGTGTGTGTGTGTATGTGTGCGTGTGCTCTGTGTGTGCTGTGTGTGTGTGTGTGTTCTGTGTGTGTGTGTCTGTGTGCTCTGTGTGTGTGTGTGTGTGCTCTGTGTGTATGTGTGTGTGTGTGTGTGCGTGCTCTGTGTGTGTGTATGTGTGTATGTGTGTGTATGTGCTCTGTGTGTGCTCTGTGCTCTGTGTGTGCTCTGTGTGTGTGTGTGTGTGTGTGTGTATGTGCTCTGTGTGTGCTCTGTGTGTGTGTGTGTGTGTGTGTGTGTATGTGCTCTGTGTGTGCTCTGTGTGTGTGTGTGTGTGTGTGTGTGTGTGCTGTGTGTGTGCTCTGTGTGTGTGTGTGCGCTCTGTGTGTGTGTGTGTGTGTGTGTGTGTGCTCTGTGTGTTTGTGTGTGTGCGTTTGTGTGTGTGTGCTCTGTGTGTATGTGTGTGTGTGTGTGTGTGCTCTGTGTGTGTGTGCTCTGTGTGTTTGTGTATGTGCTCTGTGTGTGTGTGCTTTGTGTGTGTGTGTGCTCTGTGTGTTTGTGCGTGTGCTCTGTGTGTGTGTGCGTTTGTGTGTGTGCTCTGTTTGTATGTGTGTGTGTGCTCTGTGTGTGTGTGTGTGTGTGTGCTTTGTGTGTGTGTGTGCACTCTGTGTGTATGTGTGCGTGTGCTTTGTGTGTGTGTGTGTGTGCTCTGTGTGTTTGTGCGTGTGCTCTGTGTATGTGTGTTTGTGTGTGTGTGCTCTGTGTGTATGTGTGTGTGTGTGTGCTCTGTGTGTGTGTGTGTGCTCTGTGTGTGTTTGTGTCTGTGTGTATGTGTGTGTATGTGTGCGTGTGCTAAGTGTGTGCTGTGTGTGTGTGTGCTCTGTGTGTGTGTGTGTGTGTGTGCTCTGTGTGTGTGTGTGTGTGTGTGTGCTCTGTGTGTGTGTGTGTGCTCTGTGTGTGTGTGTGTGCTCTGTGTGTATGTGTGTATGTATGTGTGTGTGCTCTGTGTGTGTGTGTGTGTGTGTGTGTATGTGCTCTGTGTGTGCTCTGTGTGTGTGTGTGCTCTGTGTGTGCTCTGTGTGTGTGTGTGTGTGTGTGTGTGTGTGTGCTCTGTGTGTGTGTGTGTGTGTGTGTGTGTGTGTGTGCTCTGTGTGTGTGTGTGTGCTCTGTGTGTGTGTGTGTGCTCTGTGTGTGTGTGTGTGTGTGTGTGTGCTCTGTGTGTGTGTGTGTGTATGTGTGTGCTCTGTGTGTGTGTGTGTGTGTGCTCTATGTGTGCTCTGTGTGTGTGTGTGTGTGTGCGCTCTGTGTGTGTGTGCTCTGTGTTTTTGTGTATGTGCTCTGTGTGAGTGTGCTTTGTGTGTGTGCGCTCTGTGTGTTTGTGTGTGTGTGCTCTGTGTGTGTGTGTGTGTGTGCTTTGTATGTGTGTGTGTGCTCTGTGTGTATGTGTGCATGTGCTTTGTGTGTGTGTGTGTGTGCTCTGTGTGTTGTGCGTGTGCTCTGTGTGTTTGTGCGTGTGCACTGTGCGTGTGCGTTTGTGTGTGTGTGCTCTGTATGTATGTGTGTGTGTGTGTGTGTGCTCTGTGTGTGTGTGTGTTTGCTCTGTGTGTATGTGTGTGTGTATGTGTGCGTGTGCTCTGTGTGTGGTGTGTGTGTGTGTGTGTGTGTGCTCTGTGTGTGTGTGTGTGTGTGTTCTGTGTGTGTGTGTGTGCTCTGTGTGTGTGTGTGCTGTGTGTGTGCTCTGTGTGAGTGTGTGTGTGTGTGTGTGCGCTGTGTGTGTGTGTGCGTGTGTGTGTGTGTGCTCTGTGTGTTTGTGCGTGTGTTCTGTGTGTATGTGCGTTTGTGTGTGTGTGCTCTGTGTGTATGTGTGTGTGTGTGCTCTGTGTGTGTGTGTGTGTGTATGTGTGTGCTGTGTGTATGTGTGTGCTGTGTGTGTGTGTGTGTGTATGTGTGCGTGTGCTCTGTGTGTGCTGTGTGCTTTGTGTGTGTGTGTGCGCTGTGTGTGTGTGTGTGTGTATGTGTGTGTGCGTTTGTATGTGTGTATACTCTGTGTGTATGTGTGTGTGCGCTCTGTGTGCGTGTGCTCTGTGTGTTTGTGGATGTGCTCTGTGTGTGTGTGCTTTGTGTGTGTGTGTGCTCTGTGTGGTTGTGCGTGTGCTCTGTGTGTGTGTGCTCTGTGTGTGTGTCTGTGTGTATGTGTGTGTGTGTATGTGTGCATGTGCTAAGTGTGTGCTGTGTGTGTGTGTGTGCTCTGTGTGTGTGTGTGTGTGTTCTGTGTGTGTGTGTGTGTGTGTGCTCTGTGTGTGTGTGTGTGTGTGCTCTGTGTGTGTGTGTGTGCTCTGTGTGTGTGTGTGTGCTCTGTATGTATGTGTGTGCTGTGTGTGTGTGTGTATGTGTGCGTGTGCTCTGTGTGTGCTGTGTGTGTGTGTGTGTTCTGTGTGTGTGTGTCTGTGTGCTCTGTGTGTGTGTGTGTGTGCTCTGTGTGTATGTGTGTGTGTGTGTGTGTGTGTGCGTGCTCTGTGTGTGTGTATGTGTGTATGTGTGTGTATGTGCTCTGTGTGTGCTCTGTGCTCTGTGTGTGCTCTGTGTGTGTGTGTGTGTATGTGTGTATGTGCTCTGTGTGTGCTCTGTGTGTGTGTGTGTGTGTGTGTGTGCTGTGTGTGTGCTCTGTGTGTGTGTGTGTGCTCTGTGTGTGTGTGTGTGTGTGTGTGTGCTCTGTGTGTGTGTGCTCTGTGTGTGTGTGTATGTGTGTGCTCTGTGTGTGTGTGTGCGTGTGCTGTGTGTGCTGTGTGTGTGTGTGTGCTCTGTGTGTGTGTATGTGTGTGCTCTGTGTGTTTGTGTGTGTGTGTGCATGTGCTCTGTGTGTGTGTGTGTGTGCTGTGTGTGTGTGTGTGTGTGTGTGTGTGTGCTCTGTGTGTGTGTGCTCTGTGCGTGCGCTGTATATGTGTGTGTGTGTGTGTGTGTGTGTGTGCGCTCTGTGTGTGTGTGTGTGCTCTGTGTGTGTGTGTGTGTGCTCTGTGTATGTATGTGTGTGTGTATGTGTGTTTGTGTGTGTGTATGTGTGTGCTCTGTGGGTGTGTGTGTATCTGTGGACAGGATTTTTGGGCTGGCAGGCGGCCCCGATAGGCGGGCCCGGGAGCAGCTGGGGAATGAACTGCCGACCGTGATTGGCTCCCAACTGCAATTTCATGCTAGCTGGCCAATTAACAGCCAGCCAGCGTGAAAGGTTTGCTGAAAGGCTCAGCACTGCCAGGGTGGGGTGGGAGGAAGGCAACGCTGAAGTCGGTGTGGGGGTCTGCGGAAGTAAAGCTCCCTAAGGACAGAGAGCTGCCTCAGGGAGTTGACAAATTTAAAATCAACAAAACCAGAATTTAAAATCGGAAAAAATGTGCACGCAACAGAATGAGACATCTCACCATACGGATGATGAAAACATTTTCAAAACATTTTAATTTTTTAAATTAATCACGGAAACCTCATCCCGCCCTTGGATGAGGTTTCCTCAAAAATGCAAAGGCCATCTGGCCGATTTGCTAGCCTGCCAACTGTAACGTTGGACGGGCAGTGAAAAATCGCCATCAATTGCTACTTTAATGGCCTTAATAGGCCTCTTAATTGTCGGTGGGCGCGCTGCCAACACTTGTGTGTGCCCGCCGACCAAAATATCACGTGAGTGCGCGATGACATCAGGACTCTCGCCTGACGTCATCGCGCGTGATTTCACCCTTGAGCATGTCGGGCGTGCACCCGCACACTGAGCGGAAAATTCTACCCCGTGTGTGTCTGTTTGTGTATGCATGTGCGAAAGTGGAGGATATTTAGCTGCATTCTTTAGACTCACTTGGATTACAGTTAAGAAACTTCAATACAGCATAGAAATACCAAATAGATTAGCCTTCTTCAAAGTCTATGATTGAGAAAACAAACAGATCATCTATAGAGCAGTTGTTTATTATTTGTCAAATGTTAGCAATTTCCTTTTAGAAACAGTTCTTCATTTCCTTGAACAAACTCTGGCTAATCAGGCAGATAATTAGATTTGCCTACAAAAATGACCTGATTTCTCCTACCAGACTGTAGTGTTCACATTACTTTCAAATCACGCCAGTCATAACACCCCATGTTATTTTAAGTTTAATATTACTTTGGTGCCTTGCTTCAGGAGCAGAAACGATTACTTCAATGCAGTTCTAGATTCAATAATGAGAACAGAATTCAATGACCTGATGTTGACTAGGAACAAATCTACACTTATGGGATGAGAAATTCAGCTAATTTCTCAGCATTTGACCTGCAGGTTTTGTGTGTGATCTTCGCCAGAAAGGCACTAGATGCCATATTGTCTCAGCTGACTTTTAATGGTCCAAAGCGCCCAGCTGAAAGAGGAATTAGGTTTCTTAAATATGCAAATTAGGATCCTAAGCAGGCTGAAGGACTCCAAATGCAAAATTCAGATACAAACAGGCAAAGCCTGTGCCATGCACATTCCATCTCATTGTAGATGAACTTGGGTCACTCTGCACAGACCAGCAAAGCAGTCGCTCAGTCAACTTTGCACCCATCCTGGCCTCAAGACAAGTTTCTCTATCAGCTCACCAAGGCTCCTTAGACAGCACCTTCCAAACCCATGACCACTACCATCTAGAAGGACAAGAACAGCAGACACATGGGAACACCACCACCTGGAAGTTCCCCTTCAAGCTGCTCACCATCCTGACTTGGAAATACATCACCGTTCCTTCACTGTCTCTGGATCAAAATCCAGGAACTCCCTTCCTAACAACACATGGACTTGCAGCAGTTCAAGAAGACAGCCCACCACCACCTTCCCAAGGGAAACTAGGGATAAGCAATAAATGCTGGCCTAACCAGCAACGCTCACATCCCATGAATGAATAAAAAAAAAACATGGAAATTTTTTTAAAATGACAATGAAACAACAACTAGAACTTGGAGCAGGATTTTCTAGTCCAGCCTGCCATGGAACTGGACATTCCCACCCAAAGTCAACAGACCTTTTGCTGGTCCATCAAATTCTCAGTCCCACCTGCAGTGATTCCCATGGCAGGCGAGACCAGAAAATTCAGGCCTTGGTCTCAAGCTAAGTCCTGTGTCTCAGCCTTGGCTCAATTGGCAGCGCTCTCGCCTCTGAGTTGGAAAGTTGTGAATCCAAGTCCCAATCCAGGTCTTGAGCACAAAATTCAAGGCTGTCATTCCAGTACAGTATTGAGGGAGTGCTGCACCGTTTGATGTGCTGTCCTTTGGATGAGATGTTAAACTGAGGTCCTGTCTGCTTTCTCAGGTGCAGGTAGAAGATTCCATTGCACTATTTTGAAGAGGAGCAAAGGAGTTATTTCTGGGGTCCTGGCCCATATTTGTCCCTCAGTCAACATTATGGAAAGTTTGAATGTCCGTTTGCCTCTGATCTCTGGCAGTGGACATTGATCAATATGAGAAAAAAGAAAGACTTGGATTCATGCAGTGCCTTTCATGACCACCAGACATCCCAAACAGCTTTCTAGCCAATGAAGCACTTTTGCTGTGTCATCACTGTTGTAATGTAGGGAACATGGCAGCCAACTTACAAACCATAAGCTCCCACAATGTGACAATGACCAGTTTATGGTTTGTAAATTGGCTGCCCTGTTTTCTGCATTACAACAGTGACTACACAGCAAAAGTGCTTCATTGGCTGGAGAGCTCTTTGAGATTTCTGGTGGTCATGAAAGACACTGCATAAATCCAAGTCTTTCTTTTTTTCTCATATTGATCAAAGCCCACTGCCAGAGATCAGAGGCAAACAGAAATTCAAATAGAGAGACCTTCATTGTTCCTCAGTATCACAAGGGTGATGTTGACACAGTTATTTTCAGAAAAGAATATTTTATGTCTATTTCTGGAGCCAATAGTGAGGTTGTATTGAATGACTTGCATTAACTAGGACTTAAGCCACACTGCCAGATTCACATCATTCTAAGGCTGTCATCCATTTTACTTACAACAGGAATCAGAATGTTTGGAGAGGAGACTTTAATCTCCTGAACCCAAATTGTGAACTGCACCTTTTGCTCTTTCCGAGTATGTTCCCTTTGTGTGTGAGATATATCATTAGTAACACTGCCCATTAACATATTTGCTTTTACCATATGAACACTAAAAACACTGGGGGATGAGTGTTTTTCTGTTCGAATTTTAATCTAAGTCGCCTGAAAGGAAATAGGCACGTTTAAGTTGGCTGTCCATTCAAATTGCCCACCCAGTTTACCCTCCCTTGACTCGAATGGAGAAAGCTCACTCAAACCAGCCCATCCCTGCCCAGCAGGTAGGTTGAAATTAGCCTTCGTACTGCAGAACTAATCCCTCCCCAGACTCCTGGGTTTTTAAATCCCTCTAAAACAAGGATTGGGGAGAAGTGAGCGCTAAAAATAGCATTGCTGGCCATCAACCTGTTCCCCAGCTCCATCCTGCTCAGGGTTAACTGCCTGGAGGTGGTCTCCTGGCTAGCAGCAGACCGGGCACTGACAGCAACCCTGACAGGCTTAGAGTCCTCCTCTGCCTGCTTGCATGCCGCAGCTTCTGCAGGCCACCCTATTGAGGGGTTCCCTCTCTCACTGGTGGCCTGGTTGCAAACACGTCTTCCTGTTTAAATTTTAAAAGGTTGGAGAGACGGTGGGGCCTCCATTTTGAAATGCCCTCTTCCTTACTTACCTTCCATGACTGCCTGCTGCTTCTTTTCAGCTGAGAGGTTTCTGATTGGCCTGCCCGTCATCCTTGATTGGATGGCGAGTCCACCCTCTGACATACCCTGGAGAAAATCACAATTTGTGGCTGTCTCCTAAAATGCAAGCTCCCGGCCCACATTTCAGCCTGATAGACTGCGGGGTAAAAGCCTGCAGGGAAAATCCAGCCCCCAGTCTGCATGGCTCATCGTTACTCTGGATGGGGCCCTTACCAGCTGATACTGAACAAGTCTCTGTTCAGCAGTGATTGGTTCTGTACAGCCATTGCTCATTAACTGGAAACAATCCCATCACTAGTGGTTTTGCCCAAGAGTGCATAGCACTGTCTAGATTCTTGTCTCACCGATATACAGGAATATTTATCAAGAGTGTCCTGAAAAATTGCATACAAGTGGCAAAAATGAACCCAGATAAATAATGCAACAGACAGTAAAACTCCCTTCTCTGCCTTTGTGGGTCTGAAAATTACAATAAACTATTAATGTTCTAAGTATTTGATTTCTCTGGTAAACATTTACTTTGCTGACATTGGAAAATCGCAGGTTGCATTTTCCATTCTGTGCCAATCTCTCGTTAAAATGATGAACGTTTTAATTAAGTTTTGCTTCATTTTTGTAGCAATAAAGCTACAGTTGTCTTCAAAGGGTTATAAGGATGATGTACTGGTAATGTCACTAGGCTAGTAGTCCAAAGGCCCAGGCTAATGCTCTGGGGACATGGGTTCAAATCCCACCAAAGGCAGCTAGTGGAATTTGAATAAATCTGGAATATAGAGCTAGTCTCGGTGATGGTGACAATGACAACTGTAAGAACCCATCCGGTTCACTAATGTCCTTTAGAGAAGGAAATCTGCCTTCCTTACCTGGTCTGGCCTACATGTGACTCCAGACCCACAGTAATGTGGTTGACCCTTAAATGGCCTCTGAAATGGCCTAGGAAGCTATTCAGTTCAAGGGTATTTGGGGATGGGCAACAAATGCTGGCCTTGCTAGTGATACCCACATCCCCTAAAAGAATAAAAAGGGAAAACAAGCTTTAATTCATCTCTGCTGACCCTCACACCATGGCTCAGCATCCACTCCTTTACTGCTTCCATCTGTTCAGCTGCAGAATTTTCTGCATTAAAGGTTTGTTGCTGAGAGCTAATTAATTGTGTTGGAGAGTAGTACATTTAAACTCTTTTTTTGTACCTCTGTTAATTTAAAGGCCCAGATTTTAAGGTTGTAATGACACCAAAACTGTTAGTATTCACCATTATTAAAACTGTGAAAATAACAGCAACTCCTGGCATCACAATGGCATGGATAAATGCAAAAATCCAGGAGGTTCTGTCGGTGATTCCCTGATCCTCCAGAGAGTGCATTGTTGAAGACTCCAAAGGTGGAAATATTCTGAATTCACTTGAATTGACATGAACTTCTACTTTTACACTATTATTCTCACTGTAAAATCCCTTGAGAAAGTTGTGCCTTGTTGAATGAGATGTAACTTGGTTTTTAACATCATTAACTTCATAATTACTGATTAAACAACCTCTCTAACCCTGAAAAAACTGAGTTTATATTTGTGGAATGTCAAATTTCTCAATTATGGTTAAAAAAGTCCATTGATTTTTAAAATAATAAAAATGATTTACTTCAATTTATGTTTATGATTGTTAGGCTGCTACCTTATTCCCATTTGTATGCCCCAATCTTTATTTTCTCTATCTGAAAAATTATGAAAAAGTGAAAGGCAATCAGTGCTTTTCAATTTCTGGCCAGTTATCTGTGAGAATTCTTCAATGTGATTGATTGCTTAGCCCGCTGGATGGCATCACTGTTGCTGAGTGCCAGAGATCCCCTTGAGTTGACGCCAGAATCAAAGTGTCAGGAAACGGAAAATCCATCTCTCGGGATTATTGGACATTTATGGGCAGCTTCCTTTGAAGTCAGTGGTGAGCACCACGTATATATATAAAAACAAAAAAACTGCGGATGCTGGAAATCCAAAACAAAAACAGAATTACCTGGAAAAACTCAGCAGGTCTGGCAGCATCGGCGGAGAAGAAAAGAGTTGACATTTCGAGTCCTCATGACCCTTCGACAGAACTAAGTAGAAATAGGAAAGGGGTGAAATATAAGCTGGTTTGAGGTGTGTGTGTGTGTGTGTGTGTGTGTGTGGGGGGGGGGTGGATAGTGGGTTGGGTGGGGGGAGAGAAGTGGAGGGGGGTGTGGTTGTAGGGCCAAGCAAGCAGTGATGGAAACAGATCATCAAAAGATGTCACAGACAACAGAACAAAAGAACACATAGGTGTTGAAGTTGGTGATATATATCTAAACGAATGTGCCAATTAAGAATGGATGGTAGGGCACTCAAGGTATAGCTCTAGTGGGGGTGGGGGGAGCATAAAAG
This sequence comes from Carcharodon carcharias, assembly GCF_017639515.1. Classification (NCBI taxonomy): domain Eukaryota; kingdom Metazoa; phylum Chordata; class Chondrichthyes; order Lamniformes; family Lamnidae; genus Carcharodon; species Carcharodon carcharias. The sequence goes on from NC_054485.1 coordinate 33,208,028, forward strand.
ATTTAAAAATATTTTAAAATAATGGAAATAGGTGGGGAAAAGAAAAATCTATATAATTTATTGGAAAAAAACAAAAGGAAGGGGGAAGAAACAGAAAGGGGGTGGGGATGGAGGAGGGAGGTCAAGACCTAAAGTTGTTGAATTCAATATTCAGTCCGGAAGGCTGTACAGTGCCTAGTCGGAAGATGAGGTGTTGTTCCTCCAGTTTGCGTTGGGCTTCACTGGAACAATGCAGCAAGCCAAGGACAGACATGTGGGCAAGAGAGCAGGGTGGAGTGTTGAAATGGCAAGCGGCAGGGAGGTTTGGGTCATTCTTGCGGACAGACCGCAGGTATTCTGCAAAGCAGTTGCCCAGTTCACCCCTTTCCTATTTCTACTTAGTTCTGTCGAAATGTCAACTCTTTTCTTCTCGGCTGATGCTGCCAGACCTGCTGAGTTTTTCCAGGTAATTCTGTTTTTGTTTTGCGAGCACCATGTACTTTGCCATTGACCGCTAAATCCAGTCAAACAGTCAGCAGTGACTGGTTGTCATAAGCGCAGGATCATTCACTAAATCCAACAGTATGATGATTCTAAATTAACAAACAACAGCAGTTTCAGGACTTGATTGACATCAATCTAGCTCACTCACACTACTGGGCTTTGCAGCTCCCCCAGACCAATTCTCCTTAAGTATCATTATCAACATTTACTGTTTAAGTAAGACAACTCAAAAGCACTGAACCAGTCAGGCCAAAAGGATGTTATTGTTAATCTTCCTAACAGTTTGATTTTTCAAGGGACAGAACAATGATGAAGTTCACCCTTTAAGTATTCAAACAAAAGAATGTTTGTTAAATCCTTTACTGTTTGCAAAGAGTCAGTGCAGCATTTGTTTGCTGAGATGGAAGAGAGGCAGCATGAATAATTTGTTTTTGGCAATGTTTCAAACTGTAAGGGCTGTAATGATGCTGCACATCACAATGGGAAAAATTCATCAATATATTATTAGTCCCCAAACCCAAAGTTTCTATTTCTTTTACCCTGAACTTATTAATGGAGTTTACCAGAGACAAAAATGGCAGCTGGAAAACCTCTGTCCATTTGTTCACTAGCAATGAATTAGGATTTTGAAACATCTTAATTTATGTTATTAATGGCCTTCATGGCCTGGCCATCCCTAACTCTGTAACTTCCTTCAGCGCTAAAACCTCCCCATCAACTTTCTGTTGCTCTGACACTCCCTCCTTTTGCCCCACGTTTGGCCGCTGCACCTTTCGCCACCAAGGCCCCAAGTTTCAAAATTTCCTCATTAAACCCCATCACTTGTCCACTTCCCCCTCCCTCCTCCAAGGCCTTCCTTTCAAAATGCCTCTTCAACCAATATGATCACTCGCTCCCAACCTTTCTTTCTTTGGTTCAGTGCCCGTCTTGCTGTATACCTCTGTGAATCATCTTGGGATATTTTTCTACTTTAAAATTGCTATATTAATGCAATTTCTACTTTAAAAGTGCTATATTAATGCAATTTCTGTTGTTAACCTGGTCTTCAATTAATTTTCTTCCACTTGTGCAAGTTTCTCTCTTTCATCAGCACTTTGAGGATGTTATTAACAGAATAGATAAGGGGGGACCAGTGGTGCATTTGGATTTTCAGAAGGCTTTCGATAAGGTCCCACAAATAAGGAGGTTAGTAAACAAAATTAGAGCACATGAGATATGGGTTAATATAACTGACATGGATTGAAGATTGTTTAATGGACTGAAAACAGAGAGCAGGAATAAGCGGGTCATTATCAGGTTGGCAGGCTGAGACTAGTGGGGTACTGCAATGATCAGTACTTGGGCCCCAGCTGTTCACAATCTATATCAATGATTTGAATATGGGGACTAAATGTAATATTTTCAAGTTTGCGGATATCACAAAACTAAGTGGGAAAGTGAGTTGTGAGGAGGATGCAAAGATGCTTCAAGGGGATTTGTACAGGCTTAATGAGTGGGCAAGAACGTGGCAGATGGAATATAATGTGGTTAAGTGTGAGGTTATCCACTTTGGTAGGAGAAATGGAATGCAAAGTATTTCTTAAATTGGGAGAGATTGGGAAGTGTTGATGTCCAAAGGGACCTGGGTGTTATTGTTTATAAAGGCAGAATTTTGCCCTTGGTAGGCGTGCGGGCCCCACTGGCTCGGCGGCAGGTGGACAGCTGACCCCTGCTGCCATTTTGAGTGGGCGGGCCAATTAAGGCCTGCCTAGAGGCCTTCCCAACAAGAAAGAGCGCACTGCTCCCGGAGACTAAGTGCTGTCTCAGGGAGATTAGTGACAATGTACAAAAGTTAAAAAATAGAAAAGTAAAAATATTACTAACATGTCCCCCTCATGTGACAATGTCACATGAGATGGGACATGTTAATAAAAACGACAGAAACTTTATTACACTTTTTAAAAACAGACATGAAACCTCATCCCGCCAGTGGATGAGGTTTCATGTATTATCAGGAGCCCACGGGGGCTCCTAGCCTGCCCTTAATTGGCCATTGACAGGTCAGCGGGTGGACTGCTGATTTCGCAGTCCGCCTGCCTTCCTAAAAATTTAAAGGGACTGGGATGACGTCAGGGGTTCCTCCTAATGTCATTCCGCGTCATTTTCCCATCAGCGAGCGAGCCCCAGCCCCAAATCGCCAACGGGAAAATTCTGGCCTAAGTCACTGGAAGCTAACATGCAGGTGCAACAAGCAATCAGAAAGGCAAATGGTATGTTGGTCTTTATTATAAGAGGATTTGACTACAGGAGTAAGGATGTCTTGCTTCAATTATATAGAATCTTGGTTAGACCACATCTGGAGTAGTGTTTACAGTTTGGTCCCCTTACCCAAGGAAGGACGTACTTGCCATAGAGGGAGTGCAACAAAGGTTCACCAGACTAATTTCTGGGATGGAGGGAGTGTCCTTTGAGGACAGACTGAGGTGTCTGGCTCTACATCCTCTAGAGTTTAGAAGAATGAGAGGTGATCTCATTGAAACTTACAAAATCCTTCCAGGGATGCACAGGGTAGATGCAGAAAGGATGTTTTCCCTGGCTTGGTGGGGGGGGGGGGGGGGGGGGGGGTGGTGGTCTAGAACCAGGGTAAACAGTCTCAGAATAAGAAGCAAGCCATTTACAACTGAGATGAGGAGGAATTTATTTACACAAAGGGTAGTGAATCTTTGGAATTCTCTGCCCAGAGGGCTGTGGAACCTCAGTAATTGAGTATGTTCAAGACAGAAGCTGATAGATTTCTAGGTATTAAAGATATAAAGGAATATGGGGATAGCATGGGAAAATGGCATTGAGGTAGGGAATCACCCATGATCTAGTTAAATGGCAGAGCAGGCTCGAGGGGCTGAATGGCCTACTCCTGCTCCTATGTCCCTATGTTGTCCTGAATATGTGAAACGTTCCACGTGCTATCAATATATTTATATCAACTCCTTATAATTCATAGTTGCTTACTTTGAATTGTCTGATAATTCTCTTTATAGCACTGAATTCCAACTTTGCTGTGCTTTTACATGCATGATTTAATCGATTAGATCATTTGATTTTTTTACATCAAATAATTTTTAAGGATACAATCACAAGTTGATAGGCAACAGGATGAAATTATGCTCCTTACCTCATTAACTTGTGCAATGAGCTCAGTAGACATGCTGTGGATCCTCATGTACGTGAGTTGTCATCCAGTATTAACATAAAACAGTTTGTGATATGCTGAGTACATGTTTGTTGCATACCTAGGAAATTGCCATAGGACTTTGCAGAACTAAGCTCCTGAGTTTGAGTCTCAAAACTAATTACTTGACTTATGTACAATTCATGAATTCACAAGGCCATTAATACTTTCTGTGCTCTATGTTCATTCATGAGCATGCAGAACCAAAAGGTTTAAGGATGAGTATATAATACTGATGCCCTCGAGCGGTTGTTGAAAAGTTCCTTACCTTCGACGAGTGAGGTCAGTAAGGTAACATTGGCTGCTTTGCGCCTTCCTGCAGGCAAATTCAATCCAATCTTTTCCAACTTTTCTCTCAAAGACCTGCCTCCATTTTTCGACTTTGCCCTAAGGAAGATAGACACTAGTTTCAAGCCTGTGCACAGCTGGAAAAGTAACAATTCTATGAACTCCTTGCCTGTGTACTTAACATATTTATAAGCCGATGCTTAATTTTGCTTGAAGTAAATTTAATTTCTATGCATCTTCCACTGTCTTGTTCCTTTTATTCTACTTCTCAGTTTACATTTTTTTTATTTCTTGTTAGTCTCTTCTTCCTCATTTTTTCTCTTTATTCATCTCTTTTCCATTTATCTTTCCTTTTCACTCTCAATACTTCTCACATTTACTTTTATCTCGCTATTCAATCACAATGTCTTCATTATTCCCCACTCTTCTTTTTGATTCCAATTCCAATTTTCTCTCAGCTGTTCTTCTCTCATTTATAACTCATTCTCTCTCTCACTCACCTCCTGAGCACTCCTCCAAGTAGTGATGCATTCAGGCACTCTGGTGGTGACAGGCGCCTCTGAACCTCCCCCACAGTCACTTTGTACTTGGATGTGGAGCTGAGCAGTGACAGGCGGCCTGGGACGGAGCAGAACACTTCATTTGGGTTCGTCACTCCTCCAATCAAGCCATCCTTTTGCATGCTCGATGAAAGTGAACTACCATTGGCTTTAATTGGCATTGGAACTGAAATAAAGCGAAAAGAGAGACTCACTATAAAATGTAGTGCATCAAATTTTGAATGCATCCTATACAGGAACAATAGGGAGCGTAGAACAGATGAGACTTCAACAATGTGCAGAGTGTTTGTCAAATTTCCATCAAGCAGTAAAATGATATGGGTCATTTGCATTTAGATTATGACCATATACTGAAAGCACATATGGAACAATGGGTGGCAAGGGATGTTACTGAAGATAACATTCAACCCAAGTTTATGCATCAGTATAAAACCACAAACTCATGTAACAAGTCCAAAACTTCTGTAGTATTCCAATGCTTCTCAGTTATTAACCCCAGCCATTCATTCATGTGTATACAAACAAGCACATAGCTAATCAAAATCTTTAAATAGAATACTTTAAAGCAGCCAGGGCACTATCATTTTCCCCAGGGCCTCTGAATGAATGAGAAGGAAAAGTGGTCAGGATTTCAGCTCCAGTGACCACAATTGGAAAGTGCGTAGATAGAATCAAACCAATTTGAACTGGACCGGAACACTGTCCCAAGGTACAAAGTATTTATCCTTTTAAAAATTAAAACTTCTCAGAAATGGGTATTGACTTCAAGTGAGCAGGACACCAACTGTCTGCCTTCCCTGAAACCGGTGACAATTTTTTAAATCTGGGGGAGGGAATAGAACACACTCAACCTAATATTTACTATCCTGGGTCAGATGGCTGCGCTCATCTTCACTGCCAAAGAAAGCATATGATTTTGGGTGCAAAATGCCCGATTCCCATTAGTTGTGACTTTAAATATTTAAACAAATGGACAATCAGTGAAAAAGAGCCCAGGCTAAACTCCTGCTAGCTGTCTGCGCAGCATGAGTGAGGCCTACAATACATGTAAATGCACTGTATCAAAATCCATTTGCAATCAGATTCATATATGGTATAAATGTAACAAAAACAAACTCTTGCTGTGTGCTGATTCAGTTCAAGGAAACTGTTACATCCCAAACTGCTTTGTGCAACTATTTCTGATTTTGTTTTAATCATATTTTCTTGATAATTTTCTCTGTCAAATTCCTACCCAACCCCTGCCCCTGGAAGTTATCTGCCCTTTGCAAAGGTACAATTCCACAAACATCAGTGGCCCTCAGTACCTAGCCCAAGGGGCCAAACGTTGACAGTACATGTCATTAGGTGTTTTTTGCCTTGGGGGATATCAGTGGGCTGTTCTCAGCTATTTCCATCTATCTCTGCTTCCAGCAGAAGTTGCTCAGTGATTACGGGCAAATGTACGAAATATTCAGGTTTGATCAGTATTTTGGGGATTATCTTTTTGTTTCCTTTTATAGTTGAAAACACAAATGCATACTCAAAAACTATGAGAGGTATGTGCAGGTGTACTTGTCAGTGTTGTGAGATTTCTATTTTTGGATTTTAAAAAAATAGAAACTGCAGTGTCAGAGACACAAATTTATACTTAACATTGAAAGTCAGCAGTGTAACACTAATAAAGGCAACGCCATTAAGTGTCCAGTCTAGTTTTTGGTCGAAAAAAATTAATGCTACAGCTGAACACTGGTCCAAATCTTTTCCTCTTGTTTTGATTGATGCCACTATGTACTATAAGTATGAATTCTCATTGGATCAGGAATTCCCATTAACAGTTGCAACACCAGCAGAAAGGAACACAAAGAGTAGTTAAGGGGGAAGAGAGGGGTTAAGCAAGCCCATTGCACTTTCAGTGTACGTTCTTACTTTCATCTGTCATGGTCTTTTACTCAGGATTGTTTTGGGCTAGCAGCTTTATTCAGACTGTTGCTCAACTTTTGGTTGTTTTCTAAGTTGGAATGTAAGCAGAGTGGAAATCATAATTAACTTTCCCTTCCCAGTGGTAAGTGAGATCAAATGTAGTGTCCCTACTTACTGGATATACACACTGAGCCATGGATTGGTTTTGGTGTGTGTGTGTGTGTGGTGGAAGGGTTATCATTACTTATGGATGCATGACATGACAATTTTTCTCAGTGCAAAATTATCACAGATGGAATATTGCTCTTCAGTCAAACAACATGATCACTGACTATTTGTACAGCTCAATGCTGAACCAAACTATTTCTCTGAAGTTCATTTGGAAACTGGGCTCCCATTATTTCCTTTGGGTAGGGCTGGTGGGTTAAAGACACTGAGGCCTATTAACATTGATTTAAAAGAAAATATTTAACAATACTGTTCTATGGATTTTAAAAATTGAAAATTTCAGCTTGAGGCATTTTGTTCAAGTTTAATTCAATCTGTACTTATTTGTTTCCTTGCCCTCATTCACTGTACATAATCTTTTCTTTTGTACTGTTTAAATGGCAAATTTTCAGTTCATACATTGATGTAAGCTCTCTCCCCACCCATTGTACAAACAAGGTGACACTCAGCACTAGTATAGCCAGTCTGACTGCCTGCAAAGGTGATTAGGAGTGCTGCTTTGCTTGCCCTAATCCATTAAGAAGATTTCACTGCATGTCTAAATACCAATGTCATAGCACCAATTATCAAGCCAAGGAACAAAAAATGGTTGTGTTGGCAATAAAGCATGTGCTGCACTCAAGTGTGATGAGATTTTAGTCCTCTCATCACTTCATCTTAAATTCATCGCTGCAAATGGACAAAATAGGGGTCAGAGAGTAATTGAGGAGTGTTAGCAACAGCCTTTCTTAAATAACTCATGGGACGGAATTTTACAGCCCCTCCCGCCAGCGGGATTTTCCAGTCCTGCCAAAGCCAATGGACTTTTGAATGGCTCGCCACATTTTGTGGTCCCGCCCACCCCAAGATAGGACCATAAAATTCCGCCCCATGGTGTTGGTTTGCGAGCAGCTGTAGGTCTAAACAGTGCACATGCAAGATGACTAATGGCCCATGAAGGCCAGAAATTGGGAAAAACAGGTGGAAAAGGTTACTACATAATATACTCTCCAGCAAAAGAATGTGGGAGTGAAATACAGAGTAGGTATATCAATGATGAAATATCTGCCTGAAATCGATTGAAAAGAATTTCCTTAAGTAGGTATGAAGTATATATTCAATACACAATCTATAAACAAGCTGCCCATTTCATCCATTAATGTCTACCATATATGAAAAAATGCCTTGTAACACACATTTATTACATGGAAAAGGATTTTCCCCTTGTCGGGCGGGCGCAGTGAGTGGACCCGGCGGTGGCTGTGAAACAGTCCGCCTCCCGCAATCATGCCCCATCCGCGATCGTGCCTCGACTCCTGATTGGCCAGCTAGTGTGAAACGCGCGCTGAGAGTCTCAGTGCTGCCGGGGTGGGGGCGGGAGGAGCGCGAGTGCGGATGTTTGCACATGCGCAGGAGAGCGCGCACTGAAAGCTCCCTGCAGGCACAGAGCTGCCTCAGGGAGCCGAAGGTTTTTAAAAGGAGAAAAGAATAACCACAGTTAATATAAACATGTCCCCACACGAGACTCAGTCACATGAAGAGGGACATGTTAAAACTGAATTTTTAAAAAAATGTTATTTTTAAAGAATTCATTGTTGGAAACATCATCCTGCCCGTGGATGAGGTTTCGCTAAAAATGCAAAGGCCACCTGGCCTATTCGCCCACCCGACAGCCGTAATTAGCTTAATTGTCTGCTCAAGGGCCTTAATGAGCCTTTAATTGTCGGCGGGCGTGCTGCTGACTCTTGCGCACGCCTGCCAACCGGAATATTGTGTGAGCGATGACGTCAGGATGATCGCCCAACGTCATCACGTGCTATTACGCATGCCCATAGGCCAAGCTGAAAATCCTGGTCATGAAATTTTACAGCACAGAAATAGTCCATTCAGCCCAACAGGTCTATGTTTGTGCTTATGCTCCACACGAACATCCTCCCACCCTACTTCATCTCACCCTATCACCATATCCTTTTACTAATTTCTCTCTAATATACTTAACTAGCTTCCTATTAAATATGTCCACGTTATTCGGCTACAGCACTGCTCGTGGCAACAAGTTCCACATTCTAACCAACCTCTGAGTGAAAAAATTTCTCCTGAATTTCTAGACACTTTTATACAGCAACTTTCACAACCTCAGGATGTCCCAAAGTGCTTCACAACCAGTGAAATACTTTTTGAAGCGTAGTTGCTGCTGTAGTGCAGGAAACACAGCAACCAATTTGTGCACAGCAAGATTCCACAAACAGCAATGGATAATAATCAGATAATCTCTTTGTTCCTGATGGTGGCTGAAGAATGAATATTGGCCAGCATTAAATACATCCATAATTTGTTACTCTGTTAAAAATACACATTTATTAAAAAAAATCTTGCAACAGACCAGGTAGATCATAGGTTGGAATTTTCCAGCAGTCCTGCAGCGGGTTTCCCCACAGCGGGGCCAGTGAGCCATTGAGATCTCCATTCACATCAGCAGGACCGGAAGCTCCCGCCGGCGTGAGGGGCTGTAACATTCTGGCCACAGTGTGTGCTGTAATTCTGCTCCTGTTCTATATGTCAGAGGTGTTCATAAAAATACAACTAAAAGTATTTATCTCTCTGTTATGTTAAGCTGTGCTTTATATAAAATTGTATCCTTTAGGTTAGACAAAGTTATAGACAAATATTACATGATTAATATGAATATAATATAAAATCAAGACACATCTGACTCCCTGGAAAATGCAAGGAAACTACTGCAATCTTTTATTCCTGCCACCTTTAAAAGATGCAAATAGCATTTGTTTGCACAAAGGGTTAAAACTCCAAAATGTAACACACAGGATAATTGATACAGGAGGGAGTCACAAGATGTGACTGATCAGTTTATACATGCCACCTGAGCCCCAATGTCAACTGTAGTTGTTGCTCCATCTGCAATATGTTTCACTTCTCGTAAAACCACCGCTATCAACCATGATATTACAGTTTTTAAATATCCCATCTATTGCTCACCATTTTGGCAGAAAGGCCTGAGGATTTAGCGCTTTAATTATGTTACAATATGCCAGTTAAACTAGTCTTGAATTATCCAATATTTTTTGCATTCAAACTCTGCTTGGACTAGGTTATACTGCCACCTGTGTACTGGAAAGCCAGTGTGTGTACATATCTCCTACTTCAATATGATAAAAGTTTCTGCACATGTCATTGTAAAGCAAAAGCCAGATTGCACCAAAGCAGGAGTAGCAATAAAATTGAAGCCTTACAAAACAGATATCCAGTTAATCATCACCTTTGGCAAATTACTTTATGTGTACCTGCATGTTTTTCTGTGAGAAATTTCCAAACATTTCAAATTAATTTCTTGAGCATAGAATTTTTATGAACTTATTCAATGAACAAGTGTGCAAACATAATCCTAAATAATTACTTCGTACTGACCTGTTCACTCTTTAGTCTGGTTAAAAGTTCTGCCTTAAAAATTGTTTCAATATTAAACAGTGACCTGTTAATGTGGATTATTTTAGAAAAAGAAACAGTAAAACTAAATATACCTTAACTGGAAAGATTTTTAACAGAAAGCTCATAGGGTGCAAAACATAAACCCTTAAAGATGGGAGTGCAAATAGAAAAGGTAATCCTGGGTTTTATGTGTAGGATTTTGAATGCAAAACTATGGGTGGATTTTTCCGCTCCCATTAGCGATAGGTGTGAGCAAGAAGGCCAAAGTCGGTTTTACGCTGTTGTGAAACCAATTTGCGATCGTCCGCTCCACCCATCAGTGGCGGACCACGTTTCCCCCCCGCCGCATGTAGGAACCTAACTTCAATATTTTAGCATCTTATTATTAGCCCTGCTCGCTGGAACCATCCCCCCAAGCAGGATCCTCTGGACACGCCAATGTATTTTACAACCGCACATAAGCAACGTGCGCCTGGCGAACTGCACTTCACTCGGGACTTTGTATGCCTACCTTGCTTTGAGCAGCACCCGTGGCCATCGGCACCAGGTTTCATAGGCGCACCACATTACTTTTAGGGGGGCTCACAGGAATGTCTGTACTGACCAGACCAGCCGTAAGGCGGGGTTTGCTTTTCAATGGCTGCAGGGCTAGGGCTTGGTTGGGGAAGGGGAAGGAGTGGCTTCAGGCAAGGGAAGAGGCTGCAGGGCGAGGGATGTACTAGGGAGGGAGGGTATCCCAGGATGTGTGTTGGGGGCACATGTTGATCTGTGCAAGTGGCCTCAAGATGGCGATGCCTGAGGAGGTAGTCTCCAGAGGAGATGAAGCCAGATGGAGATGTGAGTGTGTGTGTGAGAGAGTGAGTGGTGATGTCTCTTGAGCTGGCAGTGAGTGAGATGCCAGTGAATGTGTAATGGCTTTGTGAGTGTGTGAGTTTAGAGTGATGAGATGGTTGCCATATCCTGGCAGCACGGATGAGATCATTCATCTTCTTTCTACACTAGATGGCCAACCTCTTCTGTGCAACATCGGCACTGACCACCACTGCCACTAGCTCCCAAACTGGAGTATAAGACTGATGGACATCATGGCGGGCCTCCAAAAGGCACTGCAGTGATATTTCACTGCACTCTTCTTGGCTTTTAGGGATATGTCTTCACTGGAGCAGCCCCAGGCTGCAAGCATTGAGAACTGTGTGTGTGGCTGCAGTTTAGATATGGCACCCAGAGTGAGGAAAAGGGTGATTCAGAGGCTGTCCGCCAGCGAGACGGCATGGTTCCTGTGGCTGCATAATTAATGAGGCAAAAGCGCACCATTGCAGCTGGTGGGTAAAACGTCTTTTTAGTGAAATTCAGGGACTATTCCGCCCTATGTGATTCGAACAATACATCAGTTAGTTTACAAATGAAGTATTGCATCCAGTTCAGAGTAGCATATTAAAAAAAATATGTTAAGAGCCTTGGAAATCTTTGTTGCTCTAGGATACTAAAGATCATGCAATCAAGGTGGGTGGATGGAATTAAGGTACAGATCAGCCATGATCTAACAGACTCATGGGGCTGAATGGCCTTCCCCTTTGCCTATGTTTCTTAAGGGCACAGCAAAACTTCATACAGATGGTACCACGGATGAGAAATTACAGTTAGAAAATACATGAGTGTAGATAGAGGTGAAGGCAGGATCAAACTTGAATGTGATTCCCCCTGGCCTAGTTTGCAAATAGTCTGCAGATGCTCATGGAGTACAAATTCATCTTGGGCTGTAGCACAAAGCGGGTGGTATCAGGTCAGCTGCCTGTTATATATCACACAGTAATCAGTCTTATAGCTGTCAATGGAGCTGAATATTGAGCAGGGTGTCTGGGCAATCCCCTCCTGTTTGTGCCAGTCAAAATAAATTTTTACCGTTCACTAACTCGGTTCAGACATGAAAAATAGCATCTTGGATGAGGTGTTAGAGGGTAGTCAGCAATTGTGCAACTGTAACTCACACGATTGTATTCAAGCAAAATGGAAAATAAAGAAAGCAAATAGCCATGAAATTTGTTGATGGCCATCCTCTAATCTTTAATACTTTTATTATTTTTCCCCCAAACACTGTGCCTCATTTAATAATAGTAACTAAATGACAAACAACCTTGTATTGTGCTACTTTCTATTTACATCCATAATCTACGTAGTGTTTCACTTAAAGCGCTCTGACCACAGTTCATCAACTTAATTTGTTCTGCTGCATTCTCGCACCAGCCAGCTTCCTTCTTTATTACAATTTTACTGAACCCATCTTAGAAAAAAATAGCCAGTCAGCAGCATCAGCCTCAACCTGCTATAGCGCAACACACCCTGTGTTGTATTGGAAAAAAAACAGCTGGTGCTCACTCTAAAAGCACACACCTGAAAAGCTTGCACTGGCATGGTTACCAGAACAGAATGCACACACTATGCTGATCTGGTGCACTAATTAATGAATTCTGCTCATTTGCACATTGTACCAGAACGAGTCCCCAGGCCTGAAAATGACTTACTGCAGGCGATTCCTACTCTGTTTATGTAACCGGAAGAACAACATCACTGTGTTCAAGATCACATGTGGCTCAGCAGCACAAACTTAGATATCTCCAGCCCTTGATGATTCCGTCTAACAGGCATATATTTTGCTGACTGACTGATTCATTTCATTATTTGTGTGATTGTAAATTTACTTCTTATTCCTCATGTAATTTAAACAACTTAAGCATGTAACCTCAGCTAAAATTACTGCCAACACTATTGGCAGTGGGAATTAAGTTTCAAACCCATTGGTAGCTCTTAATACCAAACAAAACTCTTGCATACACCAATTTCTGCCAGCAAGAAGCTCATGGCTTTAGTTTCTCATCTTTGCAAGAGAACAACATGTATTAAGTTATTTTCTTTCACCTCGTTGGGGTTGTGAAATTATGCCATAAACAATAGTGTGGGAAGACTTAACTGAGGAAGAGAAAAAATGTCAAGATGGATCATTGAGAACACCAGAGGTGACTCAGCAGGGATAAGAAGAAAGCCATTTCCAGTGATGTACTGATTGCAGCAAAGGATAAAGGAGTGAAACTCAAAAATGCTATGCTCTGGAGCTGAGCCACTAGGGAAAGATGTTGGAGGAAAATGGCACAGTCAAATATCACAAGGGCCGTGGAGAGTTGAGAAAACCAACAGAGGGATAATGCACCACAGTTACAGTTACAGAATATAAGATTGCTGATCTTAATCAGGGGGGTGTTTGGTGCTGTAAACAGAGCAGAATGAAACTAAAGAAATTCCAACGGGGCATTAATTGGAAAAGACAAATGGATAGATGGTGACATAGTGGTAATGTCACTGGACTAGTAATCCATTTGCCCACACGAATGCTGTCGGGACATTAATTCAAATCCCACCATGGCAACTGGCGGTATCCAATTAATTAATCTGGAATATACAGCCAGTCTCAGTAATGGTGACCATGACAACTATCATTGATTACTGTAAAAACCCATTTGGTTCACTGATGCCCTTTAGGGCAGGAAATCTGATGTTCTTACCTGGTCTGGCCTACATGTGATTCCAGACCCATGGCAATGTGGTTGACTCTTAATTTCCCCCTGAAATGCCCTAAGAAGCCACTCAGTTCAAGGGCAATTAGGGATGGATAACAAATGCTGGCCTTGCCAGTGACACTTATGTCCCAAAAAAGAATTTTAAAAAGACAAATGGGACAAAGGTGGGTTTTCTGAGTGGGAAAGCTCAATGCCAGCAATTTTGAATATGAGAGGGAGTATACTATGGCAAAGATGTGGAAACTTGGGGGCCAAGTGGAAAGGGAGCAGGAGATAAGTCCCAGGGAAGGGCTGAGCTTGAAGAGGACAAGTTATATAGACAGCTGCCAACTGGAAGAGCAGTAGATGGAGTAATTTTGTGATCAGACACATGGGAGGAAGAGACCCAGCATGGACCCAATGGGCCAAATGACTTCCTTCTGTGCTGTAACCATTCTATGATTTTATGAAGTGAGACAGGAAGGCCTAGTTATGGAGATCAAAAGAATTTAGGTGGAGATTCGAGTCACAATGAGGAAAAGGTGATCAGTGCAGAGGCCCTGGCAGAAGAGGGAGGCTTAGGTGATGAGGCTGTCAAACCAGAAAGGTTGCAGATGGTGAGGACTATGAAGGAATGGTGGGATGGTAGGAAGCGAAAGAGAAATAGGGGCAGGAGGCCAGAAGGAGCACTCAAGCACAACCCTGTCCAAGCGTTAAGCAAAAATGTTTTTTCATGATTCTGGCCTAAATTGTCTTTCTATTAAGCTTTTATCTCCCTGACCTAACATCTCGGTTTAAATTTGCCTTACATTCCCAATTGATATCATTGTTACTTTTATCATTCTTTTTTCAAAAGAGCTTGAGTTTCCCCAATCTCCTTGGGACTTTGGTGATAAGAGTGATCAGCCTCTGAACTGTCTCTTTGGCTTCAATTTTTCCTCATTCGATCATGAGCTGTTTCTACATAGTCCAGAGTGCATGAGTGGCATCCATTGCCCTTTTGGATGTGCAGTGCCTCACACTTATTTGTGATTTCCATATTTTATCTTTGTCTTCTGGGAGCTATTCTGATTCAAACCGTCCCAACCACACCCCTTCAAGGTTCCCACCCCTACCCCTATACAAACCCAATTTAGCATCATTTTTCAATTCAGCCAGTTTCTGCTGCATTAATAACAATTTATTTTTCAGAGTTGCTTTGCTGCATCTTCATGAATTTAGTAAAGCAGACAGGCCTTAGTGGCATCAGTTCTAACAGGTAGTAGCTTAACACACCCTGTGCAGCATTGGAAAAAAAACAGCTGGTGCTCACTCTAACAGTATAGACACTGGTGTTGTTTCCAGATTAGAGTGCACACACTGTTATGAGTTTGTGCACTAATTAACAAACTAGCGGAATGAGTCCCCAGGACTAAAAAATGACTTACTGCAGGTGATTCTTTATGTAACCGGAAGAACGCCACTGCATTCAAGCAGAGCACAGCAATGCAAACAAACCAAGATTCAGCTTGGAACCTGATTCAGTCCAATAGATATGTATTTGAATAATGGCGAGTAAATTTGTTTTTTGAATCAACATATTATTTGAATGTATTTCTCCACCTACATGTGACATCGCTTGTTGCCCAATGTAAATCTTTCCCTTCAAAAAACTGTCAGGTTTTCAAATGGACCATTAGCAACAGATATCAATTGGAAGCAGTTAGGAGCATGGAAACAGGAGGAGGCCATTTCACCCTTTGAGCCCGGTCTACCATTCATTGAGACCATGGCTGATCTCCAGCCCAACTCCATATATCCATCTTTGTCCCATATCCCTCAATACCTCTAGTTAACAAAAATCTATCAATCTCAAATTTGAAAATATCAAATGATCCAGCATCAATTGGCATTTGTAGAAAAGAGGTCAAAATCCTACCACCCTTTGTGTACAGAAATATTTTCTAATTTTATTCCTGAAATGACTGACTTTAATTTTAAAAATATGTTTCTTTGTCTTAGACTCCCTAGCCAATGGAAATAGTTTCTTTCCATCTACCCTATCTGTTTCCCTTAACTTGAAGTATTTGATCAACTCACCCTTTAACATTCTCAATTCCAGGGAATACAACCTTAGTTTGTGTAATTTATCGCTATACCTTAAACCTTGGAGTCCAGATTACACTCTGGTAAACCTAGGCTGCACTCACTCCAAGGCTGATACAACTTTCCTAAGGTGTGGTGCCCAGCACTGCTCACTGTACTCTTGGTGTGGTCTAGCCAGGGCTTTATGGCTGAATTACCCCTTCTACCCCCTTGTATTCTAGGCTTTCAGCTATAAACGCCAGCATTCCATTAGCCTTTGTGATTTTTTTTGTACCTGTTCATGACATTTTAATGACCGAAGCACCTGGATCCCCAAATCTCTTTGGGACTCCACAATTTCAAGCTTATCACCATTTAGAAAGTACTCTGTTCTAATCTGTTTGGGTCCAAAGTGGGTGACCTCACATTTGTGTACATTGAAATGCATTTGCCACAGTTTAGCTCATTTACTTAATCCATCACTATTTCTTCTTAATTTTATGTTTTCATCTACATTACTTACAGTATCGCCTATCTTTGTTACATCAGTAAATTTGGATATGTGGCTTTCTATCCCTATAATATGACTCACTTCCTGTTTCTACTGTGGATAAATTTGGACAATAGGGGTAGCACTAGATTGACAGTGCACACAGGGTCTCTACAAAATCATGTTCACAGCCTTGTGATTCTGTCTACAGATCTTCCCAACATCAGGAGAAGTCACACAGGCCAGCAGGATCATACTATTACATGCAAGGAGACTCAGACTACCTATTTCCGAAACAAAATGGCAGACAGTGCAAATGGCAGATATTTATGGTTGCCACTGAAAGCATTTTACTCTAGAGGGAGTAGTGTAATATAAATTACACCAGCAAAGGGTAGGCAAGCAACCTTTCCCAGGAATCTGCCAATATGACCCTTTCACCTGCAATTTCAAGCATGAACATTGCTGCACAATTCATTCTACAATTTACCCACTCCCAGCTCCACCTGCAACATCTCCCAGCCTGGCTGAGAGTATGAATTCACCACATGAAGGTCCAAAGGAAGGAGACTACATCCTATCACTCGGTAGTGATGTACTTTAGAGTCTGGGGACGCTGCACCATGAAGGCCATTGGTTAGAATCTAACAAATACTTTGAAAAATTGAACATTCAAGCTACTGTAACTTTGCTTAACAGGTTTCCCAAATGGCAAATCAAAGATTCAAACAAGCGTAAGCTATAATTTTAATTGCAAAATTTCATTAATAAAGTCAAAGCACAGAAAACATGGCCATTAAGCATTGAAACAGCCATGAAACAAAAACTAAAACTTGCCATAAAACCTGACCCAGACAAAATCCATGAAACACAATTGTATTTGTTATTATTTACAATCCTCTCTACGGCAAAAGTCGACACATTCATTTCTTTATATTTATATATTGCCATCTAAGGATGCTTTAAACATATTATGTTTATCTTGCTCTGTACCTATTTGCAGGGCCTTCCTGTAAACCAGGACTTTATATTGAGTTATGTTGTGCTACTGATTGATGGGAAACTCATTTGTGATTATCCTGTAAAAATTGTTTTGTCAAAAATAAATACAATTGTTTATCTAATATTCTAGACAGATGTGATCTGAGGCAATTTCAAATCTATTGCTATTATTTTAAAGGGTGATATCTCTTTTATGCCCTGGGCATTTGTAAATTTTCTCAAAATACTTTATAAGCCAAAGGGAAAAATAAAACCTGATTTTCAGGCTGTTTGTGTGCCTGCCACTGCAAGACATTAATGTGTTGATTGGACAATAGCCAAAAGTATGTCACTCAAACATACAGGCTATAGTGTGGGAGTTATTTCCCAATAATCTCGTGCTAAAATAACATGTGACACCATATATCAGTGCCAGTCATGTGATGTGATATACTTTCAGGGCCTATGCCACTATCACCATCATCACTTTTTTTTAGTTTCTTCATGTGTTCTCTACTGCCCACAACGCTTTCACCAGCTTAAAAATGCCAAAATTTGTGAATATAAAATTATAGGTTTCACATTATAAAGAATAACAAGCAGCTGGCAGTGAGTTTTAGGCAGTAATTTAAGCTTGGCGTTCTGTTGACATTTACAAGTCAGCTTGAGCTTCAGTCTTGCCATTAATGGCGTCATCAGAACCACTTTATTGAATTACTGCTTTTGTAACTGACTGCCAGCCATCTGTTATCCTATATGTATGTGTTATGATGTAACATTAGACATAGATAAAACCCGTGCTGTCATTCAAAAAAAAGAAAATTTTAAGTAACTGGAAACGGCAGCTCATGCAGAAGTAATAAAAAATATCATTGCATTTCCCTGCAATACCTGCACACTGACATTGATCAAGGAGCATCTATAAAGGGACAACAGGCTAAATAAGCCAGCTTTACCCACATCTGATCAACTCAGTGGAGCGGTGAGTTCTAAATGAAACATTTAATTTATCAGAATCAAAACTGTTAGAAAATATTAGGGAAAAATTAAGGAACTTGAGTCTGCAAACCAAGACTTCGATAAGTTTTATCCCTGAAAGTGGTGACACTAAAATGTTAGCACTGTTGCCTTAGACAATACTTTTTTTATTCTTAGAGACAGGATAATAGTCTTGTAATATCTTATGCCTAAAATACACAGTGACTGTTATTTCATTTTTTCATAAGATGAGAGATCCCCACTGATTATTCATACTACTATGTTTATCAAAAACACAATTACATCAAAATTTGTCTATAACAGAAAATTGCTCGCATGTTTTGGTCATAAGAGGAAAAAGCTCAATTGGAGGAGTTTAAACCTCTACTTCAACCATTATTTTAACAAAGTAACACCACAGAATAATTAAGTTTTGCTGTCTTAAATAGGACAAGCAGTCGAAGTTACTCTTAAACCCTGACAAGTGTAATCTGGTTACACTAAAGAAAAGGCCTGCTCTTAAAGGACAGTGATCTGATGGAGGATGACACCTTTATGCTGTCCTCTGTGAAATGTCAATCTAGTTTATATGGGTAGCCACCTCCCGTGTCCAAAACCTTGAATATCTCCAATAAAATGCTATTAACAGAAAAGAAAATGTCTAAGCAATTTGCTTTCAGATAAAAAATAATCTTTCTTCTTTAACATTGCATCAAATTTGATATCATGGGACATCTATTCAAGCTGAACTTAAAGAACAGAGAGATAGTCAGTGTTGAAGTCATATTAAAAATAATAAGTTGGGACGTCTTTTGAAACTTGACCCAATATGAAGACATTCTTTAATGGATTCAGCTACATTGTTCTGACAATTTGTATGATTTGTCTGCTTCTGTTTATTTAAGGACAGAGAATTTACTGTGACATATAAAATAGAGTAGCAATGATCATTAACTTAGCACATTGCATTTGAATAATATTGCCTGTACTTACTCTTAATATTAACTTATACATTGTTTAATGAAAACCTAGGTGATTATGAAGTTGAAGAAGTCTTGATAACATGATTGCTTCATATGAGGGCATGAACAAAACATACGACATAATCTAACATGTTTTTTTCTCTGGAACTCAGTCCTTCTTAGCTGCTTATCCTCTGGCTGCAGTTATAACATGACAGCGAGTGATTATTAAACAGGTTTGTAAGTTAATTGCATTGAAGTTTACTAGAGTGCTCGGGTACGTTATATGTTCACAGGGAGCAGGAGGCCACCTTGAACAGCTACAATTACATATCCCTGCCAAAAAGAGAAATGCCTGCGTCAGAGACTCAGACACTAATGGTGCTTCTTTAATGTCTCAGGTTAGAAGAAATGTTTCACTGCCAGAACTGAAGCAAAATTGGCACAATTCTTTATTAATGATGATTTAAAAATATATATATTTTGCACAATCAATAAGAATTAATATATAACATTTATGCGTGCATTATTTTCACAGCAAAGCAAGTGCTAAAATAAATTTTAACAGAAATGTTGCTTGTTTTCTTAATTAAAATAAAAGCTATCTGCTGCAGTTTGTCACTAATCAGTAATTATTACAAACTATACAGATCCCCAATATAGTATGCAATATCCACTTAGCACTGCAGATAGTGCACTGATCAAAATCAGACACTTCAACCATTTTAAATCTATAAAACCAAACAAATATATTGATTTACAGCCACTACTAATTTCATAGGGTAAATGAACATTCCTTACATCAAGTAAAATATAAATATTCCTTACATCAAGTAAAATGAAATATTATTAAGTTAAGAGGGAAACAGGTTTAGTTCTCAAAAGAAAGAATCATGAACAGTACTACTAATAAGTGAACATTTCTGTTAAGTGAATAGAGGCTGAGCACCAAACCCATTTGTGTGTCCATTATATTTGCAATTCATTTGAATTGGGTAGAAATGGAAAATCCAAAGTCATACCTACTGTTCTTTCCAGTTCACTGAATGCCTTTAGCTGTACATTCCCATTAAGTAAATAGGGTTTGAAACTAAACCTGAGGATTTATTATGGAATAAACATTACCATATTGCAATGTAAATTCCCTGATGACTATTGTTAACATCTGTACGATACTTATGATATTTGTGGCAAACAACTTATGCACTGAACAGAAACCAACTGTATAATGATTTCCATCATTTTACTGTTAGGCAGATTCTGTGGAAGACATTCAGATCCAAGGGTACACGGCTGCCTCAAATTTTTTTTATGCTTCTTTTGTTTTCACTTTGATTATGCAACCACCAAGCTTCAACATCAAAAGCTCGTAATCAGAACCATACTAAAATGCTTTGCTCACATTAAAATGTAAATAATTATATACAGTTCATTCTTTATCTTGAATTAAAATGAATTCTGGCAAGTATGTTGAAATTGAAGACTTTGTAAACTCAAAACAATTCAAATTGATTTACCATTTCATCCTGATTACACTTTTATGTTTAATCATGCATTTCCAAAAAATATTTTATTTATGTTTTCAAGTCTTCTCTCCAACACATAGCATTATCCAGCATGAAGGCTATTCAATCAACCTGATCCCAGAGCTATAGTAATATTGCTTTGCAACACACTGCTTGGATATGCTACTGCATATTATCAGGAGGAATCAGGGGAACTTGCCCCCATCTTCATTCCTCTTTCTATCACTATGAAAGCAGCGAATCTCAACTGGCAGATTGTCCACCTGAGGCTGAGAGGCCGCAATGTTAAAAATCATGGTGTTAGCCTGCAATCTGCCATTCCATGGAGCACAATATATTTTCTTTCAAAAATACTTAACTTCATTGGTTTATTCCATTAATGTAGTTACTAATGAAATCTCATCTCTCCTTAGTATCAGCTTAATACACAAAGGAATATTTGGAATGATTTTAATCCACAAAATTAAACCAACAATTTCCAACGACTCTTGGTTAGATATACTTTTAAAATGGTTAAACTGAAATTTACACATCATTTTTCTTTATTAAAATGAGTGGAATTCATTTTGTATGAGGATATTTTTTGTACCTCATGTTATTGAGATGTTGGGTATTTCCCTGCCCCCCACTTTATGATCACAAAGTCTCAATAAATTAATTCTATTTTGCGGCTTAAGTTGATTCATTTATTGTTATTTTTAATATAGCTGTATTAATATTTTGTAATATGTAAAATGAATACCTCTTATAAACCAATGGAAAAATGGTTGCACAAGCTTTCCGAATCTTACAAGTTCCTCCTTGCTGGATTTTACTATTTTCTTCATTGCTCTTATAGAAACTATTAGCCTTGAGCATTGATCATTAATTTTGCCAGTCCTATGTGGCACTATCTTTGAGTTATCTTAACAATAATCCAAAAAAAAAAGTAATTAAGTAAAACAATTCATAGCATAACTAAGAGTTTAAGGGAATTTGCACAAAATACAGATCTTTAATTAAACATATGGGGATGGATTAATAGTTCTACAAGAACATAAATGTTTCACAAAAGTATGTATCATGTGAGATGAATGGAGATCATAAATATCTTCCAAAAATGGTTAGCACCATAATTAATATTTGTTAACTGGTTGGAAAGTAGTAGATAATATTTGTCAAAGCTGTGCTTATCATTGGGCGGAATTTAAAGGTTCCATTGCAGCAGAGGTGGGGCCTTAAAATGCGGCAAGCCGTTCAAAAGTCCATTGACTTCAGCCGGACCATAAAATCCCCCCAGCGTAAAATTCCACCCCATGAATATGGCATTCTAATGAAATACATATGATATTAATGCCAATGTTTATTGAACATATGAGATAGAATTTAGCTTCTGGCACAATTGTGATTCCAGTGCAAATTCTGTCCGAAAATGCGCCCATTTTGAAAAGTGTTTTGTTCCTCCATATTTCCACCTACATTTATTTGCATATCACTGAATATAAAACCTGCCATGAACCAATGCAATCCAGCTTTGTTTTTTTAAAATTCACAGAATGACAGATTTATTGTAGCAGAGAAGGAGGCCATTCAGCTCGTCATGTCTGCACAGCTGTCCAAATGGGCATTAAGACTTAGTGCCATTCTCCTGCCTTTTCCCCTTGCTTCTATTATAATCACCTAATACCCTCTTGAGTGCCTCGATTAATATTGTTGATATATTTCAGAATGGTAACCTGGTATAGTTTGATTAATACAGCTGAAATATGTTTATGAAAAAACATAAAAGCATAAGCATTTTAAATGACAGTGTCAATCCATCACCAGCCCGATTTTAAATCACTGAAAATGATTCTTAAAAGATATGCAAGAGTAGAGTTTAGTTTGGGGTACGGAGTCAGTTCTTTATTGAAATTTAAAAATTGACATTCAAAACCTTTTAAAATGTGCCTATTAATAGTCTTGCACCCAAAAGATCCAGCTTAAAATTTGGGCCCTTTTCAAAGGCCTGCAAATGAGAGCCATTAGCCAAAATTTCCAGTGCTGATTAATTCACCCAGCCAGGTTTGTAGGTGGGGCCTGCATATAGCATGATGTTTTTAAAACTAGTGCAAAAAGGTCACAGAAACCTGAATTGCAGTAAATGCAATTTGCACTTAAAACTCTGCGATCCTTTGTGCTGATTACACAAACTTCTGGTGGATTGCATCGATAAAAACAACGCAGTCAAGCAGAAACTCCAGACCATAATGTGGTATTGAGATCATAGTAGGAATTAAACTAGTCAAAATATGTTATAATAGATTTGTTGTGTTTGAAGAACATAAGGCTCTAAATAAAGTCAGGTATTTTCCTTGTTACCAGAAATATTCACTTAACAGGAATTTGCACTTAGATACTAATTTCAACATCCTATACCAGTATTTCTACTATACTTTTGATTGCAATTGCATTTTTTAGAAATAAACTATGTGTATCATTTTAAATCAAACTAGTATGTGTAAGTGGGAGTGCAGTAAGCACCTGGGAAGCTGCTTCAAAGGCGATTGTGTTAGTACAGCTGTAAACATAACAAGACATGTGTCATCTATGTTTAGTAAATATGAGCTTTCATTTAAAGTTGTCAGGAATCAATGCAATGATTGTAGATTTGCACAAAAGGCTTTTTTTGTTCAGCAATCCCTTAACACAATATTGGATAGTCCCTTAAGTGGAGCTGACAGTACCATGTGAGCATAACAAATGAACATTGCTTTGGAAGTTGTTATCCTAAGCAGTTAGAGGATTATTTATATGTACAGGGAATTTACCTCAAAAGATTTGATTTTCCTGGTTGTTACAGTGACTACTCTTTATCAGAATAATATTTTAGAGTTCACAACAGCTTTTCCAGACCTTCTCTTCTACATTGATGGAGTGCCTGCAACAATGACAGTTGCTCAGTAAGCACTTTATCACCTGGGAAGAGGCCACTGGGATCAGCCAAGCTCACCAGGGTCCTGTGGAATAGGTACATCTAATCAAAGTTTTCATCATTCCTGTGGACCAGACATGCTGTGACTGATGAGGGGACAAGTTGCTGATGGCGTGACATTAATTTTATCTTATAGCTTAGATACTCCAGTTCGAGTCAAGTTTATTCAAACAATAAAAAAGAAACAGGAGAAGTTAATTTCACACTGAAAGTTACCATTGCATCTGAAAGTTGCAGTGCACAAATATGTACTCAGTGCAGGTGAAACCAGGCTCAGTAATGTGATTTATCTAAGATTATTTTCAGCACCTAATGCAATAGTTCTGCATGGGGCTAAATATCAGCAAAAAGATTTAATGCAGGTGAATAATTAACAAAGGACTGCTTGTGCCCATAATCATAATCAAAGCCAATTCAAATAAATTCAGACTAACTATTAACCTCCTTCTGATTTCCCATGTATATATTAACTTGCTGATGAGAGATTAGAGGCAGGAGTTGAAATTTTCTACTGCAGCTTGTCTGTTGAAATGAAATAAATCCAGAAACTAGTAACAAAAGTTGGTTAAGAGTCCTACTCCACCAGCAATATGCCAGCTTTGAACCACAGCATAATTTCTTTGGTTTGTGGATTAGCAGCACAGGAAGCACTTGTCTCAAACTAATGGGGTAATTCACTGAAATATTCACTTCGAAGTGGAATTGTGCTTCACAATGCTTCCCAACATTCAAATTTGCAGAAAGTCACTTCTAAAAGCTCTGCAGGTGGAAAACGTGCCCCGTGTTAAGGTCAGTTATGTTCGTAGGTAATTTAAAGGCCACAGGTAACTTGGAGCTATAATATTTCAGTCATTTTTTTGCCACTTTTGATTTTTTGTTTTTTGCTGCTGGACCTTCATGGCAATTGTTCAATTTTATTTCACCTCTGTAATTCCCAGTGGGAACACAACTATCACATGTGTTTGAAAGAAGAACAGAAGGTCTTCAGAGGAATGCAAGGCAAGTCAACTGCAATAAGTTTGTTCTGTACCCATTCATTGGTACGAATCATCCTGCCCTGCAGACAGAAGTCACCAGACCTCAGTTCAGTACATGGAGAAGCTCCCCTTCCCAAAGGAGGCTGGCACAGTGGGTCCTTTGGTGCTACTAAGATATGTGAATACATGACTAACTATAATTTTGATACTTCCTCACCAGCCCTGACCACAGTATGTCATGCTTTCAGTGGGGGATGCATAAAATAAGGCATGCTAGGGTGAATCAACAGGCAGCAAAGCTGACTGGCTTCATCCCCCAAGATGCTACCAACATAATTGGCTGGGCCAGCATTTATTGCCCATCCCTAATTGCCCTTGAAAAGGTGGTGGTAAGCTGCCTTCTTAACTGCTGCAGCCCCTGTGGTGTAGGTACAATCATCGTGCAGTTAGGGAGGGAGTTCCAGGATTTTGACCCAGCGATAGTGAAGATACGGCAATATAGTTCCAAGTCAGGATGGTGAGTGGCTTGGAGGAGAACTTCCAGGTGGTGGTGTTCCCATGCTCCTGTGTATCTGCTTCCCTTGTCCTTCTAGCTGGTAGTGGCCTTGGGTTTAGCAGGTGCTGTCTAAGGAGCCTTGGTGAGTTTCTGCAGTGTAATTTGTCGATGGTACACAATGCTACCACTGTTCATCGGTGGTGGAGGGAGCAAAAGTTTGGGGAAGGGGTGCCATTCAAGCAGGCTGCTTTGTCCTGGATGGTGTCAAACATCTTGGCCTGAATTTTACCTTTGGTGGGTGCGCGCAATTGGTGGGCCTGGGAACGGATGGGAAACAGACCGTTGACTGCGATCAGCCCCCAACCGCGATTTCACACTTGCTTGCTAATTAACACCCAGCCAGCATGAAACATATGCTGAAAAGCTCAGCGCTGCCGGGGTGGGGGTGGGAAGAGGGCGGGCGATGGTGAGCGCCGCGAGAGAGCTCCCTGAAGGCAGGCAGTGGCCTCGGGGAGCTGCAGACCTGAAAAATGCTCAAATAAAGGTTTTAAATGCTGCAAAAAAAATGTCCCTGCATCACAATCAATCACCTGAAAATTTAGCTGATAAAAATGCTGCCATTCATATTTATTTTTATTTTATTTCATAACAGAAATTTCATCCCGCCCTTGGATGAGGTTTGATGGAAAAATGCAAAGGCCACCTGGCCGATTCACCCATCCGCCAAGTGTAAGGTTGGACAGGCCATGGAAAGTTGGAGACAATTGTGCCATTAATGGGCTTAATTGCCTTCTTAATTGTCAGCAGGCGGGCTTCTGAATTTTGTGTGCACTTGCCAAGCAAAATGTTGCTTCTCGTGTGATTTTACACCCAATCAGGTTGGGCATGCGCCCAACCATGGAATGTAAAATTCAGCTCATTGAGTGTTGTAGGAGCTGCACTCTCCAGGCAAGTGGAGTTTTCCATCACACTCCTGACTTGTGTCTTGTAAATGGTGGACAGACTTTGGGGAGTCAGAAGGTGAGTTACAACAGAATTCCTACCTTCTGACCTGCTCTTGTAGCCATAGCATTTATATGGCTAGTCCAGTTCCATTTCTGGTCAAAGGTAACCCCCAGGCTGTTGATAGTGGGGGTTTCAGCGATGGTAATGCCATTGAATGTCAAGGAGCAGTAGTTAGATTCTCTCATGTGGGAGATGATTATTGACTGGCACTTGTGTGGTATGGTGTGAATGTTACTTGCAGCTTGTCAGCCCAAGCCTGGATATTGCCCAGGTCTTGCTGCATTTGGGCATGGCCTGCTTCAGTATCTAAGGAGGTGTGAATAGTGCTGACCACTGCAATAATGGGTGACAACTTGTCTTCACAGGGTCTGAGTCAAAAAACAGCCAGATGGAGTGCTGCGTCATCTGGTGCAAGAGCACCTTCAGTTGATATGCTGTGACACAGTAATTGTCAGCTGTAGCATGAAAGTTGGCTCTGTCTCCTTACAGGTCTACTGTAATGCTGATCAATCGGGATGGTCCTTGGAATGACACAGAGACACAAGTGCCTTTTGCAGCACCACATCCACCTCCAGGACCTTTAACCAGGGCCAAGTGGCAGTTTATCCTGTTAGCTGCCTGTAAACTTGTCCTGCACCTTGGGTTTAATTTTAACTTCCATTTTGCCAGTCACTCATCAGTCATCTGTCCCTTCAGCTTTGCCATAATTATTAAGGTGCCTCCTGAGCTTTTCCAAAGGTGGCTGGAATTTCCATGACCTTAATTTAACACTCCTCTTTAATTGTTTCCTTCTCTTTAGATTTCACTTAAATGCAATTTTTCATTCCCATTTATTGCGTGCTCCCTGCATCTGTCAACATCTACAGCTGATGCTATGAAAACATCAGTAAATTAGCTGAACACTTAGTTGAGTCTTTCTAAAGCTATATTTTGTCCTAAGCTGTATTCACATTGGAAAACCTAGGCTAAAGTGTTAAACTTATCGGCAACCATCTCCCTGTCAACACTCCATTTATCTTTCCTTTGTCAATCTTTTATACAATATACAGATATTTTCTCTGTTTTAAATGCTTTTGTTTCCTCTCTTCTCAATAATTTGCTGCCATCATCCCCTCCCCTAAGAGAGTTGACTCCTTAGTGCAGTACAGATTCATAGCAGTCACACATTCTCCCATACTTCAAAGTGGCCATTACTCACTTATGAGCCTTAATAGTGAGTTTTGGAAGGCTGTTGTGGGGAATGTCATGGTCAAACCTATTCCTGATCTTACCCAACAGCCACATTGTGCTTTCGGCAGAGGTCACTGGTTTAGGAATCAGATGTAGGATCCCTGACCAATTTTCTTCTTCTAATTGAGGGGCACTACAGCCAACTATAACTCCCTATCATTGCCTTGACTGAGATTAGCTACACCAGGGCCTACATTTGACTTTTTATGAATGAGAAATTTATGACAATTTCCACACTTGGGCATAGTAATTAACCATTGTCTAAGTTATTTTTAGAAGTGGATTATTAAATGGTTCACAGTAACCAATAGCAACTTTTATTTGTTAATATTTTTGTTTTAATATAATGGGAAAAAGAAGGACTAGTTTTCTGTATTTGACATTTTTTATAGCAGACTCTAAATGTCCAAGTATGATGCACACTTTTCTACCAAAGAAATTAAAAAGTGGGGGCTGTACATTATACCTGGAAATTAAAATGTATCTAAAATCTAATAACTTCCTAAATGTCATGCCCTGAAATGCAGAACACATTACACTTGAAGATTTATAGTAAATATTATTGGATGTTTTGGACATTTTCTCAGACAATCCAGGCTGGTGCTCTACAGAAATTGTTTCATGTTTGTATGCTCATGTTTGTGTTTCTCTGTGTGTCCTTTGTCCAAACAAAGCTTGTAAGCATTTCTGCCACTTCCCATTGCTGTATGTGGTCTAGCTAGAGGCCTGAAATTTATTAGATAATACCAGAATAGAGTTCCCTTTGGTTCTCTTACTCTTCTTGGCAATGAATTGTAAGTAGCACCCATGTGATATTTGTGGCACCCATGACATTCCAAAGTATAGAATTCACTTCCAACAGCACACAGCATTTACATGAGTCTTGAGAGATACCACTGAAGGTAGTGCAAAACATAGAGCTCCAACAGGCCTGCATTGCAACTGGCAACAAGCCACAAGGAAAAAGAGAAAAAAGAGAGTCATAGATCTGAAAGGTAGCTGAGTCAAAAATCCTATTTCAGAAAATTCCGGACTGGTTGTGTCACTTTACCATCAGTTCCTTATTCGGATTCAGTGAATAATTTTCAGAGAGCAATGCATTAAACTAAATCATACATTTGCAGGTGCAGTAATATCAGTTCAACTAGATTCCTGACTGACAAGCAAAATAGATTTGGTCAGAGTTAAAGTTGTTGAATTATAGTATATTTTGTTTTGTTGGTGTGTTCATTACAGATAAATTTCAGCCTGATGAGCTTTATTTATTACCAGGTGCAGACATAATTTTTTGAAGAGTGAAAATCTTTCTGTGCATTTGAGTAAAGCCTCAGCTCTACTGATCTCAATAGGTTAACAATCTATGTCTGTTTTTCTCAAATAAAACACTGTTTGTAATGATCTGGTTGGGCAAAGATAACATTTTGATGCAATTTCATATAAATTTCTATTAAGTAATTATTCCACGTTGTTAAAGTAGATTATAATTGCCAGATTATTTTCATTTGCTGGAAGGCCTTGATCATCAGTATATATAAAATTAACGTAAAGAATAAATGCCATTTTCTTGGTCCAGCTTCATCAGTGGTTTTGGTTTTGTTGCTTTAAGGTTCCCGGAGGGACAAGTAAAAAGAATATTTAACATTTACAAGGTGTAGAAATGCAAATAGAGGTGAATGGCTTTCAATTTTCATTTTGCTTCAATTAAACCATAATTTTTTACTATACTACACAATTACCAATTTCATGTTGTATGATTTTGTCTGATAAATGAAAGACATTCTTTGCCAGATTCTCCTCCGAGTATTTGATTTAAATTGCTCTTTTGTATTCTTTCATTGGACATGGACATCGCTGGCTAGGCCAGCATTTTTATTGCCCATCCCTAATTGCCCTTGAGAAGGTGGTGGTGAGCCGTCTTCTTGAACTGCTTCCGTCCATGTGGTGTGGGCGTACACCCACAGTGCTGTTAAGGAGGAAGTTCCAGGATTTTAACCCAGCGACAGTGAAGGAAGAGCACTATACATCCAAATCTGGATGGTGTGTAGTTTGGAGGGGAACTTGCAAGTGGTGGTGTTACCATTACTAACTTCAGGAAAAAGTTTCTTTCATTGGTATTATTTTTCTGAGTCTTGCTCTCTTCCTAAAATGAGCAGAAGGAAAATAGTAATTTTTAAAAACCCTTACTAAGTATTGTGAAGAGCTTGTTAAAGGTCTCACCTGAAAAATATCTACAGAGAAGAGATGTAAATGAAAAGTGAATCCTGAACTCACATTTAAGGATTGATGTGAGTGAAAGGAAATAGTGGCAAGATTTCAAGTACTTATTAAATAATTATTTAAATGGCATGGTGCTTCTCAGATAGAATACAAAATGCTACAGCATGTTCAGGTGCATTTTATGAAAATTATTTATATAATCAAAGCAATTTAATGGCAATATTTAATTAAACATGCAAGACAGTTTTATGTTTGGTGTGTTAAAAAGGTTCAATTAAAGTTTTTTGAATGAAGTGCAATTGAATCTATTGCAACATTGTATCACCCTAATGATAAATATTATTTAACAATTGATTAGATCCACCAAATGTGTTACAGTTTCTAAACATTTCAAAGCCTTTATTTCTCGCATAATCTCTGAAAAGCAGCTATAATAATGTGAAGAAATGTGAAGCAGTTATCTAACATAACTTTTGAAGTTTTGAGAGGGCAGTATGAATTCAAAATAACAACTGCATAATTGGCAAAGAAAGTATAGGGTTGGCCTTGCAGTGTTCACAATATTTTAGATCGACTATTTAATGGATTGTTTTTACCTTAGGAGTAAAGAGACTGGAATCATCTTATTAAATTAACCTAGTGTTGACTGCCACTATAATTTGAACATTTGGCCTTCACCACTTCTATTGATACTAGTATTTCAGTTTCTTTGTTTTCTTCATTCAGGTATCTTATATTTTCCATTTCATTTCAGACAAATTACTAGTTATAAAGTCTATTCCAATATTTGAAATGCATTGGATAAATGGATTTATATAATTACTTAACTGTTTTTCAAGTTCAAACCTCCTAATTATAAATTCATATTTTTAACCTGAAGATAACTGCACAGTGAATCCCCATACAAAACCTGCCCAGGACTATTCACATAGGAATTAGTACATATATGCAACTCTTTTTATACAAGGGATTGTAATTCCAATTCACCAATCAATTCAAGAAGGAAAAGGAACAAGAGTAAGAACTGATAGAAGATTGGATTTGACTAGGACTGTGAATATGGTACAGTGCTGCCCCATTTCTTTTCCTTGAGTTTCCTTAGGTTTAAATAAGCATGATCAGTCAAGACTTTTTTGCTTATCGTTGTCTTATTTTCTAGTATCCTTTTTTGATGCATCTTTACAATCTATCCTTGACCTAAGATTTGCCTTTTCATGTCAAAATCACTGCTCTTTGATTGTTTTTTTTGCATTGTGTAACTTACATACTGTTGCCAGCCAATCAATATTGCCTTCCTTACGCAGCAAGTGACATGAAGGTGCATTACCTATTCTCTCACAGCCAGATATCTAATCCCATTTGCTAAACAGGCATTAATTTATGGGCACTCTACAGAAGTGGCAGCCATGGCCATAAGGACAATACATTGACACTCCCTACGCTCTCTTGCGTGGCACAGTCTTGCATATTCTGGTCTGAATGAACACAAGTGACGGGAATGCTTGTGTGAGATCTGTAGTATCTGAATGTAAGGTCTGCACGAAATTTGTTACATCAGATGTGTAATTGGCCTACTAGAAAGATTAACTTAAGCTTCAGAGCTCTGGACCCCTTCTCCAAAAACCTGGGAAGTCTGGGCCTTTGTGACTGAAATAAATTTACCTACTTCTATCTCAGGATCACCTCCAACTGCAAACGCGCTCTGAAGTTCATCTTCGGTAATTGGCCTACTAGAAATTCACACTGAAATGGACTCCGCCACCCATCATTTTTAGCACCATTAAATTGTAGCGCTTTAAAAGGTATGTGTGATCAAGATGGGAACGTCGAGGAGGTTCTTATTATTTGTGCGAGGCGATTAAATAAAAAAACTGTGCACTCCACGATTGATTACTGAATGTATCCTTTTTTCTACATCCAAGTGGGAAACTTGCTTGAGAAGTCTGAAATGAGCATTATTGTAGCAGATTTCCAATCGGGGTTTCCTAATGTTCACAATGACCTGTGTGTGTGTGTGTGTTCACCAGTCGCTTTCAACCATCATCTATTTTCGGCACCATTATAGAATAGGAGTCTGAACTTAGCTCTGAGAAATGTCGCCCTCGCCATCGCAGCAAAGTTCTCGGAATAACATGCGCACTAAGCATTAGGGCATTTGTGTGTCCAGAGCTCTGAAATCCTTCTCCGAAAATCTGGGAAGTCTGGCCCTTTGTGACTGAAATAAATTTACCTACTTCTATCTCAGGATCACCTCCAACTGCAAACGCGCTCTGAAGTTAATCTTCGGTCCTCGTGCAATTATTTAAAACATCTCGTAAAGTACAATATAATGCTTTGATTAGTAGTTTAAAAAATATAATTTAATTAGTATGTCGGAATAGATTAAGTTGTGAACTTGTGCATTCCTAAGTTTTATTTTGTAAACCGCACAGGTTGAAATGTTCTCCCGGTTACTGCTTAAAGTAAATGGTTCAGATCATGAGCAAGATACAGGATCCCGGGTGAGTTACGGCCTGCTGGCATTAATAAGATTTAACTACAAAAATAACCTCCGCTCCTGAGAGCTTATCTGCGCTGTATAACATCAGCCAAAGCTTAAAGGGGCATATGAATATTTATTTGAGGTTTACTTTGTAACTAAATCACAGTCATTTTCAAATAAGCAAGCTTTGTAAAAAAATGATCCTTGTAGTTAGAATAGTCCTTACAATATACCCCCAGATTCTTCGCACGTTTTCGTGTATACAGTATCTTTAAACCTTCGTTACAAACTGCAAATATTATGATAAAATGTTCAACCTGTTGGCCAGAAACTGTCGTAAAAGAAGCATAAAATGTCACTCAGAAAATCATGAGCTCTTCTAATATATATATTATATATTTATCTATATGTTTATTGAGCGAAGCTACCCACCGAGAGACAAGTATGAAAGGTAAAGGAAATCAATTCTACGGCGAGCCTACTCGGAGCGATAGAAGCAAACAGAGCGGGGGGTGGGGGGGGGGGTGGGGGGTGGTGGGGGCGGTGGATTAAAGAGACACTAGGTGCGTGAGCACAGCACAATATTTAAATGATTGCACTGTTCCAGGCTGTTCCCTCAGTCCCGTGTGTAGCTGACGGCTGCCTTGCGCTGTAATAGCCTCAACAGGGGCTAATAGTGAAAATGAGAACTAAACGAGCCCCGGAGAGGATTAATGAACACCCATCTATCACACCGCTTTACCCCCTCCCCCTCCCAGCCCCGCATTCATCGCTGCTTTTCACTCTTCCCTGTATTTGCTTCCTTACATTTTGTTTTATTTTGAGGGGATTGACTGTCTTTTCCCGCCTATTCCTATGGCCGCTTCTTCTATGGCCGACTGTTTATGACTTTCGTTTGATTTACTTCATTTTCATCTCTCGCGCCCACGTCGTGCCCCCACTCTCTCTCTCTCTCTCTATACTTAAGGCTCATGTCACTTGTTGGGGTGTGTTGTTTCCCAGTTGTCTGTCCGCAGCCAGCGAGATCTAACCCCCAAGAAGAACTTAACAAGAGCGTGGTTCATGAGCGCCCGTGAACCAACTATTATGCTGCAATG
The DNA here is from genome assembly GCF_017639515.1 of Carcharodon carcharias. Taxonomy (NCBI): domain Eukaryota; kingdom Metazoa; phylum Chordata; class Chondrichthyes; order Lamniformes; family Lamnidae; genus Carcharodon; species Carcharodon carcharias. The sequence continues at coordinate 33,241,132 of NC_054485.1, forward strand.
TCTTCCAAAACTCGAAGTGGAAAATACAGGGGCCCCAGCGGCATTTTCTCTAAACTTATAGTAGTTCAGATTGATAGTTTTGCAATATTCGTTTAATATTTATTTATATGGTTTTGTGCAATGTATTTAAACAGGTGCTCAATGTGTATAAACTTTTGAAATGTATTTTAAAACGTATATGACATATAAGCTAAATAGAACCATATGACATGAGGCAAAACGCGAGAACAAGCGCTGATAACTCAAGAACCAATCAAAATTCAATGTGGAAAGCATTCAGCCCGTCACTCTAGCAGTTAATCTGTTGTTCAGTAGATTTGACAAGAAAAAGATTGGAGATGATTTAAGTTGGCTGTTGAGCAAATAGTTTAAACAGAAATATTGCAATTGCATTGATGTTATTTTGCTTTTTTGTTATTTTGCAGAATTTTGGCCCAGTGTTTAGGTGCTGCTGAGGTGATGGGATATTATTTGACTGTAGTTTGGACCGGTGCACGGATCTTGTTTTCGCACCTAGTGTTTAGTTTAACTTCAATTGTGTTATGGGACACTTAAAACAAACGGGGGGAAAAGAAACTCAAAGATGCGCACGCCATTCTCTCCCAGTTAAATTCACTATCGATCTGGTTACGTCTGGTACTGAAGTGGTTAAGTTGGCAGTTCGGTGCTTGGGATTCGCAGTGTCACGAACACTCGGTGTAGTGTTGGCTCATACCTCACCTTGAATCGCAATATTGAACTCGTTGCTCTTATTTAAGAATGTAATCATTTTAATACAGGGCCGCAATAAATTACGCTGGTTGTATTTTTTACACACAATCCCTATTTAATCACGCACACTACAAACCCATTACACGTTACATGAAGAACAGACGAATTCAATCAACTCTTCACTGCCCTGTGCGTAAGAAACTCACTGAGTATCGGGACATCTTTAGAAAAAACAAATAGATTTAATTTACGCTTTTTAAGCAAAATTGAGGGCAAAAGTTGATTAGATCAGTGTTATCAAATATAACATGTCTGTCTCCTTTTAAAATTAACGTTTTTAGCTAAACCAAGCAAGGTCGGGTATTTATTTTAGCGCCTTTATCACATTTCTGAGGCACGTCTCGTGAGCCTTCACCCAGGAAGTATTAGTTTCGAAGTCTGCTCTGGGGCTAACTATTCCGATTTCACTCCATAGTAAGGTCACTCATCTGATCTCCCTCCCCCTATTTTCCAAAAGTCGATTGTATCGACGTTGGTCTACTTTAGCACTGTTCACTCTTACTCACAACAGACCATCTTATACCTCTCTCAACTTTCTCACCAAGTTCCAGTTGTTTAAAATAAATGATAGTGCTGACATTTGTTTTATTTTAAATCGCCAGACTACCCAATGTATCAGAAAGCTTTTGATAATTGTTATATCCTGAGTACAGGCATAGTCCCAGTCTCACTCGCGAACCATCCAAGTTACTTCTTGAAACATACTTGGCTCCTACTATATACTTTTGTGACAGTTTTAGTAAGGATTCAAGAAATCTAGATATCCACAAATTCTTTCCATAACAGGACTGCAAGTAGCTCAAGTCTGTTATTGGCGAGTAATTGCCAGCGTAGCCAATCATTTCTGATCAGTCCATAAGTTTGTACAAAAAATAAAACCAACTGGGCTCGTGGAATGTGATTGATTGCTCATGTATAACAAAGCTTCGTCTGTAGCCGGAATAGTTTTATGTGTCACTCCATTTCCAAACCATAAAAAACATGCTTATTCTTGACCTTTAATAAACTTCTGGCTGGGAAAATAGAAACGTTCTTCCACTGATTCCTGTTTACTGGGTATGTTGTGATGTATTCTGCCAAATGTGTTTTGACCAGATCCAGCTTATCACACTTGTCATGTCCCTGATGTCACTACATCATAAAATAACCAGTACAGATAACAGTGAGATAGCAAACAGTTAACTAGTTGACATTAAATGGTTGTAAACGGACTTCTGATAATGCATATTTTCAGTGGGTGACTGAATGTGAATTCCTAGCCAGTAGGGTAAGCGAATACATTTTTTTTTGCAGATCAAAACTCCGTTTATAAGAATATATTAATAATATCTTTAAAAAAGCCAAATGCGCGCGCAATTAGTTCCAATATATTACAGCTTGATGAGAGCAGAAGAGGTCGTTTACCTTTTTTAATTACAGACTGGTCCAATATATTCATCCCAGGGCTGCCGTTATCATCCACGGCCTGAAAGGGGGAGGGGGGAAGGTGGGGAGGAGGCAAAAAGAGTTTACAATTAGATCGTTTATTTAACAGCCTCAATACAGACACAACAGTCCCTTTCTCAACTACTGACCATGCTGCAGCTCGCTGTAGAATTCACTTGGTTCCTCTGCCTCCGAGTTGATGCTGTTTCCATACATTTTACACTCGGGAGAAGGGCGCACCGAAAGCAGTGAAACCCACAGGTTCCCATCTCTGTCGCTGTCTCCTCTTTACTAGCACTTGCGCCTCACGTTGAAGTTCCCCCTAGAGATTATCCGCCTACATCTTTGTCGCGTCAGTTTCTTTATTAACTTTTCTCCAAGCCCCCAAATATTTTCCAACAGCTATGTGCCATGTATTTTTGTTTCTGTGTGTGTGTTTTGCAGAGACCCGAACCGTCTGACAATAAAACAAACTGAAAAATTTCATGCCAGAGAGGAAAAAAGACGTGCATTCGTATAACGCCTTTCACGAACAGACCGCTTTACACCCATTGAGGTGATTTTTTTGAAGTGCGGTCACTTTTGAAGTGTAGGAAAAAGAGCAACCAATTTACGAATAGTAAGATCCCACCAACAACAATGTGATCATGACCAATCTGATTTTTTTGTGTTGTTAAATATTGACCATTAGACTAGGGTATCTTTCCTGTTCTTCTTTGGAATAGAGCCATTTATGTCCACCCGAGAGGGCAAGCAGGGCCTCGATTTAACATCTCATCGGAAAGAGGGCATTTCCGACAGTGTGGCACTCCCTCAGTATTGCACTGGAATGTCAGTCTTGATCTTTTTGTGTTCAAGTCCCACTCAACTTTCTATTGGAAAGGCCGCTATCAACTAACTCAGGGTTGGCACACAGGTGTGTAATTTCGTTTCAGTGATAACTTACAGTCAAATGAAACCTTCACAAAACAATTAGGTTCTACGCAGGAATTAAATAGAAGTCTTAATCTACTCTGTTTTATTTTAACTCTGCCTTCCTTTCCACAGATGCTGTCAGATCTGCTGAGTTTTGCCAGCAATTTTTGTTTTTGTTTCAGATTTCCAGCATCCGCAGTATTTTGCTTTTAGTCTTATTCTACAATTGTTCAACACACGCCGGAAGAATGAGACAAATTCTGGAATGAAAGTTTCAACAAGTCTGATAGTAGCAACCCTGCTGTGTCTCCTCGTTTTGGTCCTGGTCTAATTTGAAACTGTCTAATTCTATTCTGTACTTTTTTATGGGTTTGGGGAAAACATTTAAAGTACTTTGACAGACCCCCCCCCCCCCCCCCCCCCCCCATTCAATAACACCAGTCAAACGAACAAGTTGCAAAGAAGCACTGTTTCTTTACTTTCTTCCAAAATATGCGACCGCCAGAAAAAACGACACTTATTAAGGCTGGGGCTCATAAGGAAAAAGCGATGGCAGTTTTTCTACGGTCAGCCCCGTAAAAGATAATCCAGCTTTGCCAATGTAGTGCTGCAAATGGGAGTGTCATCATTTCATTATCAAATGAATGTAGTTGTTGAAAAACGGAGGTGTGCATTTGTGTACATCTAGCTATATACACAGAAACCTATATTATCAAAATAGGGAAAGGACACGATATTCTGGATAGGCAACGTTAAACCAATGTAAACCGGTGTTGGTGGGAGGGGGTCTTGATCAATTTCAGTGTGTCCTGTCACATTTTTTCGTGGATCAAGCCGGTGATTGGTACAGAAATATTACAACTCGCGAGTTATTGAGGGATGCGGACCCCAGGGTTTCTAGGTTTCTTCTAATGGTTTGTTTCTCGGCTCCTTAAATTCAACAATGTTTATGATGTTTTGTAAATGCGAGAGGGAAGGGATTCAAGGGCAGGGTCGGATTCAAATTAATTGCTACAGACATGATTTCAATAAAATTGTAAAGAGAGTAATTAGAACGAAATTAACCCCAGGAATTTAAAAAGGAGAACCTGTATTTTTAATTTATACGTAACAATAACCAGTAAATGGCCTGAAAAGTGATCCGCAACTTACTGATTGCCGCGGCAGAACTGAGCATTGTTTACATTTAAGGACATGCATTTGAGTTGTACACTTATAAAGCGGAGTTTGATTTAAACTCGCACCTGAGCAAACGCTTAATCCGAACAACTGATGTCACTTATCAATTAGAAAGCACACTGCTGGATCAAACTTTGATATATAATGAAGTAAATTGGATCCAATCCGTGACTCTGAACAAGTATAACGTTCCCATGTGTCTATCCATTTACTCTAATTACGTAGCAGGCCGATCCAAGAGTCAAATGTAATTTCATGATTAATTCATCAAAATTAAACTGTACACGCTCATAAACAACGTTTTTAATCTTTTTCCCAGATCCCAATATGGAAAATCTGACCGACAAGGTTGCTTGTTACCTCAGAAAAAGGCGAGAGACGGAACTTGTAATGCGCGATATAAAAAGGAAAAAGTGAACAGAATTAAAATCTTGCTGTTTTTTGGACTGTTTGAGATTTCAATCCGCGAGTCCTGAATCGACATGTAACACTGGGCTCGTTTATTTGGTATATCAACGACTGCATCGTTCTGTCCATTGCACTTTAGAAAGCTGTTCTGAACAAAACATATACAGCATTTTCCTTCCCAAACTCACGCAGTTTAATGCAGTATGAAATCCGTCGATATTTAAAAAGCTACAAAGGGCAGTGGGTATCATAGAGGGTTAAAGCAGTTGTCCACACAGTGCCCACATTGAGACATGCAAACAGATTTGCGTTATAAGGCAGCAGAATCAGCTCCATATGTCCTGGTTGTTTATGGTCACTTTGGGATTTAAACTACAACATCTGTGATACGACAATAATCATCATCAACAGGAAATCCTATTTACATCTAAACACGTTGACAGAAGAGATCCGACTGCAGTTTGCTGTGCTGGCCTGTAATGAAATAACTAGGCGGACACTATTTGGGGCTATTAGCCTCTCTTTTACAGGAGTAGGGGTGAGCCTGTGTATCCAAACACGTCACTTTAATGTTTACCGTGGGAAATGATCGCCATTGTGATTGTCTTGCATGTAATTTGGATCATTCTTAGTACTAATGTTAATTATTTTGTTTGGGAGCGCTTATTCCCCGCCACACCGCAGAAAGAGAATATACTGGAAGGAATTACAAATCTCATGAATTTTGATAGCTATAGGCATGACCAAGTTCGAATGAAAATTGGTGTTTCGTGATAGGGGACACTGATCTGTCCCGGAAACAAGAGGAACCCCAGCTCTTCAATGTAAGTCCCTTGCCCCATTCGTCTACTCCAGTGGCTCCAGGTGCTGCATTGCTGCCTACATGTGAAGATCCCAAGTAATTTCACCTCCAGTTTATATGTTACTCAGGATGGAATTGAACCCCGAACATTTCGACTAGCCCTCCTTTGCTATTTGCACTGCATTATAAAAGCAGGCATTTCGTGCGTGGGTCTCATGATATAAGACAAAATGTGGGCTGAGACTAGATTAACATATAGGCCATTAATGGAGGGAGACCTTCAAATGATATCTGTATTTTGCCTGGATCAAATATATTTCCTTCTTTGCAATTCTTTTTGTATGCAGAATACAACATGGCGCAGGATGAATTCAAATGTTAGATCCTCAACAGACAAGAGGCAAAATATAATGTAGTTTACATTTTTCAGATATAAGTTAATCTACCAATTCTTTATTGAAAAATAGAATTTGCGTTTATTATACGTAGACGCTTATCTTGTTACATGCCAATCTAATCAGATAATTAAAAATCAAACTGAACTTCAACTTTTCAAAAAATGCAACTTGTAAGATTAACTTTTATCCCGGAGGTGTACAATAAATTAAATTATGTCTTTTGAGAACGCAGCGCATTTGAATTAATCTTCGAGTATAATTACAGAAGCTAACGAGAATAAATTACACTGTGAATCTAGTCCTTTACTACACAATAAATTCGGGAGAGTTACAATTTGTACTCAGCTAGAAGTTACTGAGGCCCTCAAAGAATTGTGCCAGTTTTCTAGTTCCCAAGAATGAATAAAAAGAAGTGATGACACTGTTTCGTTAGATAAGGATGAGGGTATCAGACAGAACTTTTACTCAGATCGAGTTTGCTGCCCCAAACCTAAGAATAACCGAAAAGCCGATTACATCAGCCATGCACATGCAATTTGCTTTCCTGACTTTGCATATTATGATGATTTCAAAACAAGCAAGACACAATGCACCGATATAGTTCAAGTTGGTTTGCTAAGTATTCCCGTTAAGAAAACGGCTACCTGGCTGCATCCATTAATGGACATGGTTCTCTTTCCGCTGTTACTTCGGTCTCTATCTGATTAAACTGCCAGTATTATGCACCTATATTTTTTCCATGTTACACTCTCAAACACACACAAGCAATGTCAGTCATTTCTATGTTTGAAAACAGTGTAGAAACAAACTTCAAATATTGACTTCCAACCATCATATTTAGAGGATAAAATCAGAGTCCTTTCCTTTCCGGGGGTTCCCCAGTTATATTGCTGGTGAACTTTAGTGGGAGTGGTATTAGGGTTAATGTGATATTAGAGCGACTCTGATATTCGGGGGAATGAGGCATTAGGGGAATGTGATATTGGAGGAATATGATATTGAGAGAAAATTACATTAGGTGGACTGTGACATCATGAAGTAATATGGGGGGGGGGGGTTGAAACATTTAGGGGAACATTGGGGAATACGATAGTGGAGGAAGATGGCATGGGTGAGATGTGACATTATAGGAGTATGATATTAGGAGGCATATGATATGTGACATTATGGGATATGATATTAGGAGGAATGTGTGACAATAAGGAACTGTGGCAGTAGGCACAATGTGATACTGGGGAGAATGTAACATCAGGGGCGTAATATTGAGAGAATGTGATGTTGGGGAAATGTGGTGGAGGAAATATGACTTTGAGAGAAGTGTGGCATTAGGAGCGGGAGTTGGCATTGAATTGAAGTTCAACAAAATGAAAGTTTCGTCCCATGCCGTCTGCAAACATGTCTTTCGGCTTGTACAGGCAGCACCTTTGTGTAGCAAACTAGTAAAAACCAACCAAGTTCCAACATTCCGCAGATTCTTCGCAATTTACTTTCCAGGTGCTTGTGGTTTGTGCTGTATCTGTTCTGATAATTTACAAGATGTCCCGGGGTTCTCGAGTTCTTTAAGGGCTAATGTTCATAAAGCAGGAAGTCATCAAACTTCCTTTATTACCCAAAATACATTGTATCTGACGAGTTTTACGAAGTGTTCTCACTCCGGTTCTACGTGGCTATATTTTAGTTGCCAGAGGTGGAAAACTTCAATTGGTTACCACCTCGAAAACTGGAGAATATTTAGGAGCTTATTTTAATGTAGTTGTTATTTAAATATTCAGACTAGGACCTGAACTATGAATCTAAATTCTGATTAAAGCATCATCAATTCGTCATTACATGCTATGCTGGGATCAGGATAATGGTCAGATAGCTGGTAATTTTATAACTCAAACAAGCTCTAAATGTGCCCACATTCTGTGGGAATTTCAGTTTTAAGGAAGGGAAAACAATGAAAACAGTAAGAGCTATTATTTTCGCATTCTCAAATAATTATTTATCAGAGTCACGTCCTGTGCGCGGGTGACAGTCCGTCTCTCACTGAAACTGACACCTGGATTAGTGGAACCGTGTAAAAGGCTCCCTACGCTTTTAAATCGCGCACCTGGTTGGTAACTTACATTGAAACTCATTCAATGTGAATTGCATACTAATTCACCCTGTGGATATAATACTTCTGATAGCAAACATCCTCAAACTAGGCTAACTGCTGCAGTGATTAAAACTCACTTCTATAAAAGTCCGATTGTTATATAACTATCGGGTTACAGTGACGACAGAACTAATCCTCTCAAGAGAAAATGTCACTTTTTAGGACATATCTCCCACTGGCTAATTCGGCCAACATTTCAACTAACTGAAATGCGATTTTAAATTAGATGGGAAAGTGTTGGTAGGATCCAACCAAAATTTAGATTTGTTGTAAAAAAAATGATATATTTGTATCTCCAATTTATTTTAAACAGACTTTCTGAAATAAATTTGTTCAATCACGCAAAACAGATGAATGTTTATTAATCCCACCCCACTTACTATTAATTAGAATTCCACAGGCTTGATACTCGGTCCATGTTATGGAAAATGCATTATAATTTAGTTAAGTAAACCAGGGTTTTGCTGGGAGCGGTGGATTAAGTGGTGTTCGAGCGACAGGGGCGGGGTGAGATTTTCAGTAGCTTTTTCGAAAACGTTAAAAGCAATTAAAAATAAGCGCACAGTTAGATTGCGGGATTTATAATATACACGACGTTCACTGATTCTGAAACTTTTAAAATCTCTTTTCGTTTCCTCAGCATCTCTTTGATGTTTATTAGGAGTTACAAAAGCCAAACTCTGGCACTGGGACCGCGAAGTCAAAGAACAATTTACAGTGACAGAACCAAAAGCCCGCAATTAACAGTGAGAAAATCCATCACCTCAGCGCACAGTTTACAATGGGTAGGAAAGACTGAACAGATCCAGCCAGGGAAAATCCTATTATACATCACTTTGCACCTGGTTATCAAATGATTACAGAGAATTATTGCATCTATAACCAGGGAAGCGTCGTCGATGCCAGTGGACGTGTTTTCCTTTACAGTCACAATCCATGTAAAGCGGCCACTTTAAGGTTGACCCTGGCTCTTTTCATCTAATGACTAAATGGAGTTTTTCGATAGCGGACGAATTCTCTCGGTATTGGTTTTGCCATTGTAAATTTGAATTTTTTATTTTTTATTTATTTAGCACAGCGCTAAAGTACGTAGTTAATAAGGCGAACATTGTTTACAAAGCCTATAATTAGAAAAAGATTTCAGCGGAACAATCCACCGAGACCAGGATTAACAAATCCCGCCAGTGCTGGAGTACAGGGAGCAACCGTACGACACCCAGTGATATGTTCAACTCCAATCGCGCTTTATTTTATTAGGGGCATCTCACCAGTCCCGGATGAATTCAAGCGAAGAACTCCATGTTAAAACGACCCAGCTTTTATATATATAAAAAAAACTGCTACTTTTTTGTGTGACTACGATTATCTTGAGCAAAGACGGAAACCGAATGCTAGAAGTGAACGTGCCGCTTGGCTTTATTTTTAATTGCGGGAATGCCTGCTTCTTTATCAACGAGAGTGAAGGTGCAAAATATTTCCATAACACTGCAATTACCAGATGTTTCAACAACAAAAAAATGATATAACGCGCCATGTGGGGCTGTCCCTTTCGTTTGAGCAGCTCGGCACCCCTGCATCCATCGAGAAAGGCAGGTCACAATAATAAACAACGCAAGCTGAAGCTCCGCAGCACGGTTCTCACATTTGCCCCGTCCAACTGAATGTAAATCTGCATCTTATACGCTACGGGAGCTGCTGCAGATTTATCGTCATACCGCTTCCAAACCCAGCCCTGTTCAGTGGAACTTGTCAGATTGGGTTACGATCACCCAGCCACAATTTAAACACAAACCAATAGACCTACAAATCCTTCACACGGACCGAGAGGAAAAAAAAGAGCCGGACAAAGCGCATAATCCGAAGTGTGACAATAATGAACCGGCTGTATTAATAAACTGTCACTTTCCCTTGGTTTAAGATGTCTCTTTACTTCGCTTTTCTTTCCAAACCAGCTTGTTGTTGTCAGGAGCACTGTATATAGGTCAAAATGATTCATAAGTACGAGGACCCGTCATCATATGTTACATACTCATGGTCTTACCCTTCAGACAGTATCTCAATTGTGTAGATTTAAATTGGAAAATATTTATCATTTAACAATAAAATGGATATATAAATTTACCTTTCGCCAAATCGGATGATTATTTAGAGATCGATTGGAATGTACATTTGCAAAATGAAACTAAAACTCATAATATGTTCGGAAACGAGCAGGGAGCCCTAATTCAAAAAGTAAAGCGAAATGTAGTTGTTTTTCCTCAACATGTTCATATTATAAAAAAAATTGAGAAGAATTGACTGTGTTAAAATAGGTCATCTTATCGCATTGCTGAGTTACGATAAGCACGGTTGTCAGCGTTTGCAAAAAATACAGCCGCCTTCTCCCGTGCCCATTGAATGACAGGGGCGAGCACATAACCGGTCAATTCATTGTAAACTGAGCAAGTATGTGTGCTCCAACTTATTTATTTATTTTAATTTATTTGTACAAACTGTCGCGTGTAACAGTGTCAGGAATAACTTATAAGTTTAATTTTCTAATATTTCTCAGGGCCGTTTTTTCCCCAAAAGCTATTAAATTCTCCTGAAAGAATTGCTTCCTTTCCTGGTATGTGTATATATAATTAATATACAGTCTTAACTATATTGAACTCCGTACCTGCACATCGTCCAGTCCGTGGTGGTTGAGGGCATGGAGAGCGAGCGTGTCCACCAGTCCATGGTTAGAGTCGAGGCCGTGGCCGGAGTGCAGCAGCACATCAGGCCGCCGGATCCCGTGGTAATCCCGGCGGTGGTCGAGGCTTGACAACTGGGACAGACCTCGGGGTTGGTGCAGGATGCCCTGCTCAGCCGCCACCTCCTGGCGCTGCCTCTGTTGCCACGGGTGCTGCTGGGGCTGGTGCAGGGGGCTGGTCAGGGAGTAAGGGTCGTTGACGTGAGCGTACGGCTCCTGGCTCTGGGGGTAGGGCAGGGGCTGGTAGGGCGGCGGGAAATAAGGCGGCTGGAAGTCCGAGGAAGGGGTGTGCGAGAGCGGCGGGGCCGTGGAGTAGGGAGCCTGGCTCATGGAGCCGAGCTGGGCGAGGCGGGCACTGTGACTCCCGTTCATTCCATCGTGCCGATCCTGGAAAAGACAATCAAGGAAGGCGGTTATAGGAGCAAAAATTCTACCATACACACAGCGAATGAGACAAAACAACAATTATTCGCTTCCCATTTTATTATCTGACTTCACTTTATACATGTATAATATATATATAATTGATCCTTCATTGTAAAAAAAACCTCTTATTTATTCTTGGTTGTTTCTTGCTTTCTAGTTCCCTGTGCCATCATTTTAATTTTATTTTTCTGCCTGACTTCTGCCTCGATCTAAAACTGTATTCCACCCACTCCCCACCCCCAACCCCAACCCTGTCCCAACACCATAAGTTGCTATGAGCAAATATATCGACCACATATCTGGAAATAAAACCAAACCCCCAGCCCAGGGGAGAAAATACTCCCCCACCCCCTGCACACAAACACGCGCACACACACACACACACACACACTTCCCAGTTTGGTTTTTCCTTGTGTGTGTCAATATACTAAAGTTTTCTCATGTGCGAGTTTCAGTTCATCGCTCCATTGTGAAATCGAAAAGTTGGCTAAAATAACGAAAGCGATGAAAAGCAATGCGAGCCAGGTGAACCATCTGCAGCATATTTTTTGGTAAGAAAATCCTCATCTTTCCCACAGATTCCATTAATTTAGTTTCAATTCCATATAAACGGCCCGTTTCCCCCTCTCTGCCGTACTCACCATTGCAGCATATGTGTGTACCAACATCTGTGCGATCTAGGGGACACCAAATCCCAAACAATCCCAGTTTCTTGTTTCTATTTTTGTTTCGATCGGGACAAACTCCACAGAATTAGGAGAAAACGAGCCCAAAATCCATAAAGATCCGTGTGTCGGGGATGTGTTTGGACGAGGAAGCCAAAGTAAAGGAGTTTGAGGCTAGGATCGGGTCCGAGTTTCTCTCTCTCTCTCTCTCTCTCCGTGTGTCTCTCTCACTGAGTCGCGGGTTTTCTCTGCTATTAAATATCAGCAAATCTTTAATCAGCCGAGCGTGAACGAGCGCGGCGCGTTCCCGACGCTCGGCTCCGGGGACGCGCACTTCCTGTGTCAAATTGGACAACTCTTGATCTGGGAGGGAAAGTAAATAGCGAAGGGACCAAAACGAGACATTTACAAAGAAAAGCCAGAGACAATATAATACGTTTTGCACACTTATTTTATTAAAACTTGTCTGTTCGCGCTCTCTGCCCATCAGCAACTCCACAGCTTCTCACATGCCGGACACAAAGTGACTGGAGCTGGGGAGCAAATCGTCCAAAGCCCAAGGACAGTGGGCAAAAAGAAACAACACAGCCGAAAAGCAGATTAATCGTTGATATTTCACAGAAAATAAACGCTCTTTAAAACATGCCTTTGTATTTAGAAAAACACAAAACGACACAAACTTCTGTTCCGACTTCTGCTCCAACCTTGCATGAAGACAACTTGTTAAAAGTTTGAGAGAAGTCGGGACGATGGAAGCCGGCAGTCGCCGCGGCGATAGGCTTTTTCTACCTTTTCTACCGTCCAAGGAAGTTGCCCGAGGGCCTGTTTTAAATTTGAATGCACTGAGCAGTTGGCGTCGCTTGCGGCTTCGCTCTTTCTGAACCAGTCTGAAGAGCTGTCCGGCTTGATGCTGAATTCTTCCCGAATTTCCAGCTCCGTCCCCAGCGTCTTCGCCTCCGCCCTCAAAAAGAACAGAATATTACAGTTAATCTTTGTTTAGTGTTCCATTGTGATGGCTCAGTGTATAAGTGAAAATTAACTGAAATTAAACATTATTCAGAGCACGGCTATGAAATATTCATAAACTCCCTTGTGTGTGTGTGTGTGTGTGTGTGTTGGTACAGGTAACTGGACACTTCGGGCTTCTGTGTTATGGTCGACATGCCAAAATTTTAGATTTAATGGTGATATATTTCCATTTTAATATAATAGACATTTAACAAATTATTTTCAAGAGTAAACATCAAGGCCTACATAGTCTAACCACGTATTTATTTTAAGTCTTGTGTGGTACTCCCTTTGTACAGCTTTTGTTAACTTCCTTTCTGGTACACAATGTTTTCTATCTTTCCTGCCCTGCCATTATATTTTTTCCATTAACTCATGCGGACACAGAGGTTCTTTCTCTAAATCAAGTCCAAAGGATTGCGATCTGCAAAAAGAAGTTTCAGACCGCAGCGGCGTGGGTAAATGTGGAGCATCCCCATTTTAATGTTAAGCGCGCGCTGGCAAAATCTTTCTTCAACTCCCAATTAAATTATATTGAAACAAAGATGATAATTAACAGGTGTAACAAATGAAGTACTGGACTAATCTCCAGCACCAGAGCGTTTAATGTTCTTTCCTCGTTCATTTAGCAGGCTACTGCAGAGTCCTTCGTTTGTGGCATTTGTTGTGAATTTTTGCACTAGTTATTTTTCAGTTAGAATTTATTCGGACAAATGAATGGGAAAGCTTATAAATGGCCGCTTACACACAGACACACACACAACACAGACATGGCACACGCACCGAAGACTCTGTACAACCGAAATAGGGGCTGAGCGGAGTAGGGTGGGGAGATGGAACGTGGATCCAAACAATATTTAAATCTCAGAACAACAATTAAACTTCATCGTTACCTGTAAGCCAGGCTGTGTTCAGAAATATCCCATCCTCACTCAAACGTATGAATATGCGCAATGTTAATAATGCAATAAAGTGTGGGTCAGTTGTAATGACCATTTCGTGGCGGCATTGCCACGGGGGAGGGCTGATTTACATTTTAAACCCCCCAATGTGTCGGTTGTATGTAATGTGCTTGCACGATACATATAAATCGAACATTAACAATTCAATTTCCATGCAAAAATGCTTAAGAAATAAAACAATATTAAGAAAACTTTCTCAAATTGCCCGAAAGTTCACAACTGTCCACATTAAATACTAATGGACCAAAAATATACAACTCCTTTAGAATGATCTTTGTGGCAGTAAGGATATGATTCAGACACTGGGCGATACCTGTGTATAGATACAAGAAAAATGTAGCTTTACAAGTGAGGTTTGCAAAAGTCGTCAATTTTAACCGAATGGCATGTCAATCTTTTGCGAAAGACGAGGTTCCTCTACTATTTCAACAACAAACAATATATATTACGCTTATTAATAACATAGAGATTATTGAGTAGAGAAAATGCTTTGGGGAGAATAGGGATTGAGTAAAAGCAGTGGTAAGTGTTTAGGTGTATGGGGGAGAAAGATCTGTGTGTTCACATTTAAAAATACTGTGTTTGGAAGAAACATTGTGTGTGTGAGGTGGGGGGTGGGGGGGGGGGGGGTAGGTGGTTCCGCATATGCAGCTGTGCTGATACTAGTGCCTCTCACTGGCGGTAATACTAGCGCACAATCTCCAAACACTGGGGGCTTTCTTCCGTTCAATTCCAGTTGCACAGCTTCGTCCTTAGTAACTTTGGGTCAAGCACTGCACCTTGAAAAATCAGAAGTTTTTGATCTCTGGCGAAATGGATTTCCCGAAGCAGCTCAGGTGACCTGATCACTAATAATACATTTCATACAGAATGCTCCAAATACTCCAAAACTTATATAATTTGTGAGGCTAAAGCAAATCAGGAAACCTACATAACTGGAAGAACGGGTCCTAAACACATTTTGCACATTCTCTGAAATGTTGTTGCTCCGTACATAACTATTTAATTTCTCACTCACAGCTAAACAACATATTTGAATGACATTAAAGGACTTATTTATTTCCTGATAGATCTGTTATAGACTAATAGCTGAAGCTAAAGGGGAAAAAAATTCCTTTCCATTATTTTAAGAGCATTTTATAGGATAATCAAGGACTAGGATACGTAAAGAATATATTCTGGGATAGTCTTGCCTCTGTTTTAAAGGACATATAAAATCCCGGAATACCTACGAGGAAATCTGTTGTGCGAAATCAACCAATAAAAAGTTTACATCCATTTCAATACATACATACAAATATACATACATGTAAATATGTACATACATTTGTGAAATCTGGTTACAGCTTCACTGCGACCCAATACATATTTGGTCTCATTAAGGGTTCCATCAGTTTATCATGTTCCTTCGAAATAAAGTTTCATACTTTTTGGCAACAGAGTTGAACCCGGTGTTCCATGTAAGGAGGTAAATAGATTGGCGGGTTCTTTAATTACTGAGCAGAGAATAGGAATGCTTTGTTCACAATCAGGTGTCGTAGTCTGCAAAAGTTATTAATGAAGCAGAGTATAACAGGCGCTTAGTCAGACCTCGAGAAACTCCGATACTGGAAAAATAAACACAACTTTTTTCCCCTTCAGATTTAGTGCTTTTGGGGGTGGGGGTGGGGGTGGGGAGAGGAGTGGCGTTACTTCTTCGTACTGAGCAAAAGAGAGCCCGTAAGAAATTAACTTTTCAAAGTTTTTTTTTGAAGGGTGACATTAGTTATTCGTAAGATATTTTAAACAGAAGGGGACCGACTGTGCTTTATTAGCATTAGCACAATTCATCAATTGCCCAAGACTCGAGAGATTGCCTCTACCCAGATTGTTAATCCGGCAAAGATGCCTCTTCCAGTTTTCAAAACTACACAAGACACTCGACGCACAACATCCGCACGATTTCCTAGCGGCGAACGCCAGGAAATGATAATACAGAAATCATTTGGGAGAAGCAAGTGGCGTTTGACTCTCAGTATTTTCTAAATCCGCTAACAATAATATTCGACATATTTCAATAATAGAAATGCTTTTGCAGATCTGAGACGATTATATCCTCACGATTGGCTTTTCCGTTTTTTTCGATTACATTATATCGAAAACCGATTTCTCATAGAGTTTAAATATTCCCAAGTGTGCAAATAACGTATCTTTTGTAAACGGTGCCTATTTGAAAACCATTTTATTTATATATTCTATTTTTGCGGTTCCATGTTGAATTGTCAAGTTAATGGCATTAATTGCTCTCCCTAAACGAGCTGTGATCTCGCGTGTTATTCAATACATTTTATTATCACCCTTTAACTGTTTATAATGTTAAACTGTTTTCTTAATGTAACCTTCATCGCTGATTGCTGTTATGTTTTCTGTTAAAAATGTGTATGTGATTTGATTCTCTGCCATGTCTTTGTGTAATTCGTGTGTTGTTAGGAGATTTAGCCCTGGTTCTCGGTGTTAGCTTTGAGGGACATTCACAGATTGAAGATCTCACATTAAAATCAATTGAATTCTCCCTCTGTCGCCTGCAGCAATCCCCGGCGTTTTGTTGTTGGGCAGAAAGAGGGAAACGGGCGAGGATGAATCTTTGGTGCGACCTTAATTCATTCTTTAAACAGTTTAATCTCACCGTTAATTAAACCTACTATTAAATGGTTCTGGTTTACAAATCCCATTGTTCCTGCCAAAAATCTACTAATAGATTTACTTTCTCATCTGATTGATTTTTTAAAAAGAAATCTCAAGCCTGTCTGGCGAATGACTGATTTTAAATTCTCCTGTCAGAATGCTACTTAAAACGAATTATTTTCCAGAAAGGCGCTTTTCGGTTAATTATGTGTATCGCTCCATCCCCAACATGCACGTACACACCAATGCACACACAAGATGCAAATGGGAAAGGTATATCTAAAGTTTTTTTTAAAAAAATCAACGGATTGTCGGTTATCCCTAGCAAGATTCGACTCTTATGCAAACTATAAGTTCTAATATGAGACTCCAATTGAGGCATTTATAAGACTTATCCTTGATTCCGTGATCAGACAGGTTCGCTTTTCAGCTGTTAACATTGCTTAAAACACACTAGCGTGCATGTTATTTTTCATGGGTCGAGCCTCTTTTCTGGATGAAGTTCCCCTTTGCGGTCCAGTGCTGAGTGTACGCTGGGTACAGAGTAGGTTTCCATTTACATGCTCCGCCTTAGCAACACCGGTGTATCAGTGTCACAGCGACACCCAGTGGAACACACTGCAGCCGCTTCCCAGCTGCTTGAAACTTTTTAGGTTCATACCTATTGCATACACAACATCATAAAACTTAAAATAATTATCCACATCAGGCCACTGTCACCTCCTAAATGACATTCCTCACTGGGACAGATAAGAATTCAATGCACTGATGGATGTTCCATGTAAATTGAGGAGGACAACAATAATGCCACCTCGCCACAATTTCTTGAATTTAGATTTAATTTGACTCTAAAATGTAATTTTTCTGAGAGTACATAGGTTTATTTGTGGGGTGGTTATACGGATTGCAGAACATCCTGCAGTCCTGTTGTCTACAATCCATTTGCTCTGCTCACAGAAGCAGAATTTGATGATATTTTTCAAAACTCTAGCCTAAACTTTTCTATTTCGAGCTAAATTGTGTCAGAAACTGGGATTACAGGTGCAAAAATAATCTGGTCTCATTAGTGGTAAAATATTTAAATTAATGGGTAATACTCAATGGGGAAAAGTCATTGGAGACTCTTACATTCGATCCTACCCGAGAGACTGAAATGTGCATGAGTTTCTGAAGCAGTAGAAGATCACCTGAAAAAGGCAGCTTCACTCTAGCCTGGTAAGAATTCATATTCTAAAAGTCCCTGGACAATATAATGAATCTGCTGGGAACTTTATAAATTTCTCCTACCCCAAGTAAAAGATGGAAGTTGCCTGTAGGCTCCCAATATTAAAAATTAACCACGGAGGGGACAGGGCTCTATTTGTGCATCCAAGCACAGCTCCTTTGTCACTAACCTCAATGTAAGCCACAGAGAGGTGGTGGCACAACACTACTCTGCTTCACTGAGGATGAAGCCATTCAAGCAATTCAATAGTATGCTTTTGCTGTTTCCGTTTTACTCCAGTTACAGAACTGTAAAACATCTGAGGCAATTTACTGAATGGCATTAAAGCTTAATATGTGGCCTAGGTTCTGCTGTCAAAATAATGATGAAGCTGGTAGAATTCACTATTGTTTAAGTCTAAATGGTACAGTAAGTTTAGGTGCGGATCAGATGGTGAAAACCTAAAACCCTGAAGTTGCTGCCCTGGTTGTGGTACTCTACTTTTATTCATTTCTGGGATGCAGGCATCAGGGCTAGGCCAGTATTTATTGCCCATCCCTAACTGCCCTTGAGAAGGTGGTGGTGAGCTGCCTTCTTGAACCACTGCAGTCTATACTGGTGTTAGGGAGGGAGTTCCTGAATTTTGACCCAGCAACAATGAAGGAACAATTATTTATTTCCAAGTCAGGATAGTGAGTGGCTTGGAGGGAAACTTCCAGGTGGTGATATTCCCATAACTGCTGCCCTTATCCTTCTAGATGGTAGCGGTCACAGGTTTGGAAGGTGCTGTCTAAGAATCTTTGGTGAGTTTCAGCTGTGCATCTTGTAGGTGGTACACACTGCTGCTATTATGCCTCGGTGGTGGTGGTGGTGGAGGGAGTGAATGTTTGTGGAAGGGATGCCAATTAAGTGGGCTGCTTTGCCCTGGACAGTGTTAAGCTTTGTGAGTATTGTTAGGGCTGCACTCATCCAGGCAAGTAAAGTGTATTCCATCACATTCTTGACTTGTGCCTTGTAGTTGGTGGACAGGCTTGGGGAATCAGGGGGTGAGCTACTTGCCACAGGATTCCAAGCCTTTGATGTGCTCTTGAAGCCACAGTATTTATATGGCTAGTCCAGTTCAGTTTCTGGTCAATGGTAACCCCCAGGATATTGATAGTGGGGGATTCAATGATGGTAATGCCATTGAACATCAAGGGGTGATGGTTAGATTCTCTCTTGTTGGAGATGGCCATTGCCTGGCACAAATGTTACTTGCCGCTTTTCAGCCCAAGCCTGGATATTGTCCAGGTCGTGCTGCATTTGGACATGGACTGCTTCAGTATCTGGGGAGTCACAAATGGTGCTGAACATTGTGCATTCATCTGTGAACATCCTCACTTCTGACTTTATGATGGAAGGAAGGTCATTGATGAAGCAGCTGAACATGGTTGGGCCTAGGGAACTACCCTGAGGAATTCCTGCTGCGATGTCATGCAACTGAGATGAATGACCTTCAACAACCACAACCATCTTCCTTTGTGCTAGGTATGACACCAACCAGTGGACATTTATCTCACTGATTCCCATTGACTCCAGTCCTGCTTGGGCTCCTTGATGCCACACTTGGTCAAATGCTGCCTTGATGTCAAGGGCAGTCATACTCACCTCACCTCTGGAATTCAGCTCTTTTGTCCATGTTTGAACCAAGGCTGTAATGAGGTCAGAAGCTGAGTGACCTTGGTGGAACCCAAACTGTGCGTCAGTGAGCAGGTTAATTCTAAGCAAGTGCCACTTGATAGCACTGTTGATGAGTCCTTCCATTACTTTACTGATGTTCGAGAGCAGACTGATAGGGGGGTAATTGGTTGGGTTGGATTTGTCCTGCTTTTTGTGTACAGGCATTATGAGCGGGATGGGAGGAGTGTGTGAATTATCAAGCCCCACTACTCCGCAGGCTGTACCATTAATTTAACTGTTTAATTTTATCACCAAAATGACTAAAAGTGTACCTATACCTCTGGTGCCCAGAAGAAAAGAGACTCTAACCAGGTTTCTTTCAAAAGCTCAGAATGATTAATTTATTTGAAAACAAAGCTTCTTTTAACAATTGTAATTGGAAATTATAACTATCTATCTCTTCCTAAAGAATTCCCCAGCACACACACACATACATACAAACGAACAAAGGACAAATAGATAGAGCCCCTCTGCAGAGGTGGGCTTTGGAGGATGGGCGTTATAAAATAAAATCCACAGGGTCTTGACATTATCGGCCTGGAGTTCTTTTGTGTGAAGACAGGCGGGGCCTTTGGTCCTGGTGGATGTCTGGAAGTTCTCACCACTGGTCTTAGCTTTGCAGGTCTAAGTGCAGACTTAAACTTAGACGAGGGTTCTCTGCAGGTTGATGGCCACACACAATTTTAGACAAGGTAGAGAGAGGGAACCAATCAAGGTAGCCTTCCTTCCTCAGCTTGGTCTCCAACAAAACTGTCTTCAAAACAAGCAGGTTCACAACTTAAGTTTTTTCCCTCTCTCTCATGTGACTGCCTTTTTTGTCTCCCAGCATTTCATTAAGTAAAGCGCTTTGCAGCTCAACACAGAATGATTAACTTATTTGAAAACAAAGTTTCTTTTAACAAGTTGCAAGTACTGGTTAACACACAATTGTAATTGGGAATTATTGGGAAACTGCTTTTTTACAGGTGAACTTATGACCTTCTTCTTAAAAAAATCCCAGGTTAGTACTGAGATGATCAATCATGCCAAATCCTTCCATTTTGTAAAAGAAAACTTCAGTCTTGAGAGATATAATTCTAACACAGGTCATTCTTGGGCAATTTCCCACATTGCCTGGTAGATGCTTGTGTTGTAGCTGTACTGGGACAGCTTGACTAGGTCACGGCAAGGTCTGGAGCACAAGTCTTCAGTACTGTTGCCGGAATATTTTCATGGCCCACAGCCTTTGCAGTATCCAGTGCCTTCAGTTGTTTCTTGACGTCATGTGGAGTGAATCGAATTGGCTGAAGACCGGCATCTGTGATGCTGGGGATTTCCAGAGGAGGCCAAGATGGATCATCCACTTGGCCCTTCTGGCTAAAGATCATTGCGAACGCTTTAGCTTTATCTTTTGCACTGATATGCTGGGCTTTTCCATCATTGAGGATGTGGATATTTGTGGAGCCTCCACCTCCAGTGAATTGTTTAATTGTCCGCCACCATTCACAACTCTGCCGCAGTCTGCCTGACCATTGAATGGTGTGAAGTTTTCTATTTGCACAGTAGATACTAGAAAATTCACCACAAAAAGTTTTCCTGTTATTACAAGCTCAAGTATCTTCTTTAACAATGTGATAACTGTTAATTATTGCCATTCATCTCTCTGGCATTGAAAATTAACTATTAAAAGTACGGAGTCTAATTACTTCAGGTATTAATTGTTGAAGATTTAAAAAATGCACATTTTTAAAAATGACTTTTTCTTTCTTTTTTTCTCATTTTATTAATCTAATCTTTTTTCATTCTCTTTATTTTTTCTGTACCTGATTTGACATTTAATTCAACTCTCAAATTTACACTTCCTTCTCCATCCTCTGCTTATTTCATAATCATTCAATCTAATTAGTTAAGAAGATACAGTTGTTTGTCCTGAGCACTTAGATCCCAGATGCCCTGTCCACAATCAGATCACACTTTCAGAGGCAAATGAAAAAATTGAATGTGAAAGAGCAAGTCTAACTTCCGCAATATGCAGGCTTTTAAAATTTGTCCCTGCAATGCATTTATTTTCTTTTCCTTGCTAACCTGGAAAGGTGTTGGTAAGTCTTATTCTTAAACTACTGCTGTCCTTCTGGTGATAGCGTTTATAATGGTGGTAAGTAGAGAATTCAATGCTTTTTGAACCAGCAATGATGAAGGAATGACAACATATGTCTATTCAGAACGGTAGGTGCCATTAGATGCTTGCAGAAAGCAAAATCTAGGCCATTAAATTTTTCAAAATTAGAAAAAACCTGAATGATCAATAACAACTTGAATTTTTATGTGCATTCCATGTAGTAAAACATTGCAAGGTGCTTGACAAGAAATAAAATTTAACAGATCTAACTTTAAAAAAAACTTGACTGGTTGTTGAAGGTAACTGAGTGAAGTACTGAGAATGCATTTAAATCAAAATGCACAGAGCTCTGTTTTAACTGAAGCAGGATATCGTCCACTTGCACCGTTCTAAAAATGGTACCAGCTTCGCAGAAAACTGTAAAATGAAGTAGAATAAAAGCGAAAAGCAAAATAAGTTTTCTGGTATGTGCACAAATTATCGGTCACAATCTAACTGTACTGTACTGTGATCAGACATCTCCTTGAACACAATATCCAATTTTGGTCAAGGTGACACAGGGTTCAAACTTTGGAGGCAGTGCAGATAAGAGTCATGAAGCTGACCCTCTAGCATTATAAGTCTGAATTAAGAGGGAAGGTTGGAGAGACTTGGGTTTTTTGGCCTGCAAAGGAGATGTCTAAATGGTGGTTCTACTATGGAACTATGCAAGGCAGTAACCAGCAAAGAAGAGATAAATCTGAGTAATTATTTGAAATTAAACCACCAAAATAGGTTAATAGGCTATACAATTCAAACAAATAAAAAGCAAATTTGGAACTGATATCAGAAAATTCTTCACAAAGTATGATCAACACTTGGACAAATACAAAGGCAAACTAATATGGGCTGCTGGAAATCCGAACCAAAATAGAAAATGTTGGAAATAATCAGTAGGTCCGTGGACAGAGAAATAGAGTTAACAATTTTAGGTTGACGACCTTTCATCAAAACTGGAAAAAGTTAGAAATTTAACAGGTTGTAAGTATTTAGAGAGGCAGGGAAAGAAATTGGGAGAACAAGGATAAGTTCTGTGATAGGTCAGAACACAGAAAAGATTAAATGACATAAGGGATGATGTTGCAAGGCAAAAGGAGATAGTATTGGGACAAGAAAAGAAACAAAAGGCAGACCTAGATGAGTTCTAATTGGGAATAACAAAGTAATCACCGACAGCTGCCACCTGAAAAAATGAGGGCAGAATTTGTGATCCGAAATTGTTGAACTCAATATTAAATCCTGTAAATTGTCTAATTGAAAGAAGAGGCAATGTTGCTCAAGCTAATATTGAGCTTCATTGGCACAATGTAGGCAGCTGAGGACAGAGAGGTCAGAAATGGAGTGGAGCAGAGAATGAAAATGTCATTTAACTAGAAGTTCAGGGTCACTCTTCCAGATTGAACAGAAGTGTTCCCAAAGGTCACTGACAAAATTGGCAACAGGAAAGATTTTTATATTATGGGAAAGGTAAAGTTTTAAGGACATATGAGACGATGGAATTTACATGTTAAGGAGAGAAATATATATAAAGCAGAATGAGAGAGTATGTTGGGGTGCCATGAAAGATGTAACAGGAGTGTGTGAAACAGCCTTCAGGAAGCCTCTAGCCATTTGTGCATAAGTCTGCTGTGTCCAGTAACCAAAGTTGGAGACAAGCTTTTGGAATTCCACTGTCAAGTGGGTACTGTGGTAACTTGTTGGATTATTTTTTTAACTTTAAAATCTATTTTGGACTGTTGCCTTAAAGGGGGTGTGTAATTTAGAGTCAGGTTAAGTAGGAAGTTTAGGATTTGTTATAGTGTTAAATAACTGTAGTTTTATGTATGTGCCTGAAATCTTTTGATTTGTTAATAAATATATTAATTTAATTTTTAAAATCTCTAAAGGTCTTAATGGACTCATTACTTCTGAATTCAGTGCACATATCTTCTCATAATAAATACAAATTGCAAAACTGTTGTGATAGTGTGGCCAAGTTTCCCTTGTGGATTTAGTCTGGCTGGCATGCATCATCTCCCACATCATAACAAAACTAGAGGCTCTTTGCGGGCTATTTGAAATTCCTTGATTGGTTTGGAGTTGGTGAATCTTAAGGCTACGAGTATGAGAAGCACATTAAACTCAGGAGTTTGTGTGAGGGATTTTAAAGTGGTGAGACTGCAAAAATGGCTTTACCCATGGCTAAAACTTTTCTGGAAGTAGAAGATATAACTCTGATTGGGTTACAGAAAATATCTAAAGGTAAGTTAACAGAATTGGTGGATAAGTTGCAGTTGAGGTTAACTGTGGGGGCAAAGAAAGCAGACAAAATTGAAGTGATAGCACAGCATTTCAAGTTGGAAGGGATACCTGAAACTAGTGAGTCACAGCTGGAAGCAGTGAGACTTCAGTTACAAATGTAGAAGTTTGAACATGAACAAGCAATGGAAATGAAAAAAAACTGGAATTGAAAAGGCTAGAGGCAGAGAAAAAGGAAAGAGAAAGGGCATTTCAAAGGGAGCAATCAGAAAGGCAGGAGAAAGAAAGAAAAAAGGGTAGGGAATTGGCACTGGAGAAATTAGCAAAGAAGGAAAAAGAGGAGAGAGAGAATATCAGCTTAGAAAGCCAGAAGTTAAAAAATAAATCTCAGATGCTGAAGAAGGCTCTGAAGTGGAAATAACCACTTCAGTTTAAAGCCCAATGGGGAGATGTTTAAATTAGTGCAAGCTCCTCCAAAGTTTGAAGAAAGGAATGTTGAAGCGTTATTTATCTTATTTGAGAAGATAGCTAAGCAGATGAAATGGCCACAAGAAATCCGGATATTGCTTTTACAATCTAGGTTAGTAGGTAGAGCTCATGACGTTTATGCTTTACTGTCTGTATTGGTGGATTATGATGCAGTAAAATATGTTATTCTGAGTGCATATGAGTTGGTTGCTGAGGTGTACGGGCAGAAAATTAGAAATATAAGGAAACAGCCTGGCCAAACTTATATTGAGTTTGAGAGAGTAAAACAAAGTAATATTGACCGGTGGATACGGGCATTAAAGGCAGGGACAACATATGCAGTTCTTAGAGAAGCAATTCTTTTGGAAGAATTTAAAGATTCAATTCCTTTGGTAGTGAGAACTCATGTGGAGGAACAGAGGATTAAATCGGCAAGACAAGCATCAGAGATAGCTGATGATTGTGAGTTAGTTCATAGATCTAATCCACTTTTTTGTCACCCCTTTAACTCAGAGAATGATAGAAAGTGGGAAGGTGAAAGGAAGCTAGGTAGCCAGCGAAGAGAAGGAGTAGTTGGAAATTCTCAGAAAGTTTTTTCTCAGACCAAAAAAGGTGCTGAGGATAGAAATGACACTCGAAAACTGAGGTGTTTTCATTGTAATAAGGTTGGGCACACAAAGTCAATGTGTTGGAGGTTACAGGGAAAATCTGTTGCAGTAATTGGAATGCAGGAAAATTTTGGAAGTAAGAGTACTATGGGTTCTGAGGTCCAGGCACAAGAAAAACAATGATTTGTGTACAGGCAAAGCAGGAAGAATCAGTGATCGGTAAAGAAGTGGGAATGTGTTCACAGTTTGCCCAAGGGAGTTCTGAAGAGCAGGTTGCAGAAATGTTTAAACATTTTGAATGTGAAGGGGAAATATTTCCATGTGTACAGAGTGAAGCAGGTAAAGATATTAAAATTTTAAGAGATAGAGGGGCTAATCAATCCTTAATGTTATGGGATAGTGATATTTGTGGTTCAGAGGGAGTATTGCAGGAAAAAGTGATAATAAATGAGGTTCATGGAGATGCTAAATCTATTCCATTGTGGAAGGTAAATTTAAAGAGTACATGGAAAGCAGGTGAGGTGATTGTTGGAGTAGTGGGAAAATTGCCCATCACAGGGGTTCAATTTATTTTATGTAATGATATAGCTGGGTCACAGATGTGGGTGATGCCTACGATAGTCAAAAAGTCTGTGGAGGCGCATTCATCAGGGCTGTTGCAGAAAGAGCGTCCTGGATTCTTTCCAGATTGTGTAGTAATGAGATCACAAACTCACAGGTTAAAACAGGAGGAGGAGGAATTTAAAGGCAGGGGAAAGGTCTTGAAATTCAATTAGCTGATACTATCTTTGATAAAAACAAAAAAACTGCGGATGCTGGAAATCCAAAACAAAAACAAAAACAGAATTACCTGGAAAAACTCAGCAGGTCTGGCAGCATTGGCGGAGAAGAAAAGAGTTGACGTTTCGAGTCCTCATGACCCTTCGACAGAACTTGAGTTCGAGTCCAAGAAAGAGTTGAAATATAAGCTGGTTTAAGGTGTGTGTGTGGGGGGCGGAGAGAGAGAGAGAGAGAGAGAGGTGGAGTGGGGGTGTGGTTGAAGGGACAAACAAGCAGATGATCTGCTTCTATCACTGCTTGTTTATCCCTACAACCACACCCCCACTCCACCTCTCTCTCTCTCTCTCTCCGCCCCCCACACACACACCTTAAAACAGCTTATATTTCAACTCTTTCTTGGACTTGAACTCAAGTTCTGTCGAAGGGTCATGAGGACTCGAAACGTCAACTCTTTTCTTCTCCGCCGATGCTGCCAGACCTGCTGAGTTTTTCCAGGTAATTCTGTTTTTGTTTTTGTTTCTAGCTTTGATAAGATTGTGCAGGGAGAGAGAATGGAGGAAAATGAAGATGAAGTGTTTAGCTCAAGGAAGTTGGAAGAGTTACAACAAAAAGATCCATGAAAATGGCAGTTTTATCAGGCAGTTTACTCAGAAATAGAGGCAGAATGTATTCCAGAATATTATTACCTTAAAGTTAATGGGCAGAATTTTGCCCTTGATGGGCGGGTGGGCCCGACCAATTTGACGGCGGATGGGCAGCCGATCTCCGCCGCCAAAACGGCCCCAGCCGCCATTTAAAGTGGGCAGGCCAATTAGGTGAAAGAGCGCACATCTCCCTGAGGCAAAGTGCTGCCTCAGGGAGATCGCTGAAAGGCACTGAAACATTAAAAATAGAAAATTTTAAAAATCATTAACATGTCCCTCTTATGTGAAAATGTCACATGAGATGGGACATGTTAATGAAATACACAAAAACTTTATTATAATTCTATAATTCCGATATCAAAACTCATTCCGCCACTGGATGAGGTTTGTAAAAAAATCACTTACTAGCCCACCCGTTGGGCCCATGTGCTGAGCAGAATTTAGCATGGGTCCCGCAAAAACCTAGTTGATTGAAGAGTTAATGGCCTTAACAAGTCCTTTAATTAATGGCAGGCGCATGTCCCGCTGCATAGCATGCCCGCTGACCGAAACATCGTGATGCCGCGCGCTGACGTCGGGATGCTCGCGTGACGTCAGCACATGACATTTAAAGCGCTGGTGTGTGGACTCCGCCACCCGCACATCAGCCAGAAGATTCAGCCCAATGTGTTAATGAGGAACTAGAGGCCATATCATGTTTCAGCAGATGAAAAATGGGTGGAAGTGCATCAGATAGTTTTACCATCTGGATACAGAAATGAGATATTGAGAGTAACTCATGAAATTCCAATGGGGGGGGGACATTTAGGAATTAGGAAGACTCAGGCAAAAATATAAAAGCATTTCTATTAGCCTAGATTGCATAAAGATGTAGTCAAATTCTGTAGAACATGCCACACATGTCAGGTGACAGGGAAACCTGAAGCAGTGATTAAACTGGCACCTTTAATTACCGGTCAAGCATTTGAGGGACTTTTTGTTAGGCTCCTGATTGATTGTGTAGGACCCCTCCTTAAGATTAAAAATGGAAATCAGTAATTGCTGGCAATAATGGATGTGATTGAAAGGTTTCCAGAAGTGATATCTTTGTGAAATATCACAGCAAAGAAAATTGTGGAGGAGTTGACTAAATTGTTTACAAGGTATGGTTTGCCAAAAGAAATACAATCGGATCAGGGTTCAAATTTCATGCACAGTCTATTAAAGAAGTAATAAACAGTTTGGGGATAAAACAGTTTAAGTCAACAGCTTGCCATCCTGAATCACAAGGTGCTTTGAAAAGATGGCATCAAACTTTAAAAACCATGATGACGGCTTATAGTCAAGACTATCCATAGAATTGGGATAGAGGAATTCCATTCTTGTTATTTGCTATTAGGGATGCTCCTAATGCATCGACAAGATTTAGTCCTTTTGAATTAGTCTATGGTAAGGGGACCACTGAAATTGATTCGGGTGAAATTGGTGGGTCAAAATTCGGAAACTACTCTCCTGGATTATGTGACAAACTTCAGAGAGAGATTGAACAGAGCGTGTGGGTTAGCTAAGGAACATTTAAAGTTATCACTGCAGGTGATGAAGATGAAGGTAGATAGGAAATCAAAAGCTGGTAGTTTTGTTGCAGGGGGAAAAGTGTTAGTTTTGTTCCCAGTAATGGGTGAATCATTAAAGGCAAGGTTTAGTGGGTCTTACAGGATTGAAAAGAAACTGAATTAAGTAAATTATTTAATAAATACTCCAGATAGAAGAAGCAGAGGGTGTGTCATGTAAATATGCTTAAAAAGTACTTTGACAGGGAAGATGACCAAAAGGAGGCATTTGTGGTGGTAGGAATGAAGAATTCTGAAATTGATTTTCTTCTAATCAAACTAGCTAATGAGGGGGTATTTAAAAAATTAATGTAATATTGAGTTACCTTCTAGACAAGTGTCAAAGTGATTTGGAGAAGCTATTGCAGTCACATAAAGCTATTTGTGGGAATAAGCTGGGGAGGACAAATTTAGCTACACATGATGTAAATGTGAAGGATTCAGTTTTGATAAGGCAATAACCTTATAGATTAAGTGCAGCAAAATTATCACAAGTACAGAAAGAAATTGAATTCATGCTTCAAAATGACATCATTGAGCTGAGATGCAGTAACTGGACTTCGTTTATTGTAATGGTACCAAAACCAGATGGAACATAAAGATTGCGTGGATTTTCGAAAAGTGAATGCGGGGACAAAAGCGGATTCATATCCTAACCACTTGGGGTGGGAAGGAGGAAGTCAGGAAGGTTAATATAGACGGAGGTGGGATTTTCGGGAAGGAAGCAAACGTACATGTTCACCAGGACATGCCCGAAAGAAAAGGGTTGTGGCTGGTAGGTCATGACGGGGAGGTGCAAGGTGATCCCGGCGGGTGCGGAGTGGCGGGGGTGGGGGGGGGGGGCGGTGGGCATCGACAGTGATGAGGAAAAGGAAATGGTTGACTGAGAGAGGGGAAAGGACTGAGGAGTGCAAGAAAAATTGTAGCACAACCATGCTGGCTAAATCAAAAATGAAAGGGGAATCGTGGTGGGTGAGAACAGGTGCTGCATGGGAGTGTGATCAGTGGGTGGGCGGAGTGCAGGTCAGCTCAGATGGACAACTGAAAGCAAACCCCAGCAGGCAAGGTGGAGGGGGAGGGGGGGGAATGCAATGGGAGGACTCACAAAGCCTGTCAATGAAGCTAAAAGACACCATTAAACATTATTCAGTGAAAGTGAAAATATCTTCAACGTAAAGTGACAAAACATGTGCGAACAACTGTGATCAGAATTTCTTAACTTTTGAACCCCTTAGACTTCCAGGCGCTGCCCTGACATCCACAGCAGGGGTGGAGACAGCCTATGCAATGGTTGGTTCTGTTGCCTCTGATGACTTTGGCATGGGTCCTCTGGACAGCCAAGGCATTGGGGGCCCTGGATTTCTTTGGCTACTCTTCTGTGGGCCAGTTGTTCCTTCTGAAGTGACAGAGGAGAAGGTAGAGGTTCGGGGGTGGGGGGGGGGGGTGGGTGGATCGGGTCACAAGCAAAGGGGACTCAGAGGGAGAGGACAACCTCTGAAATTCCTGAGTGGATGACCCAGGGGTGTCAAGCGGCCACTCCTCCTCCCTTTGGGTGCCCCAGGGCTCCGGCCTGACTCCTTGAGGGGAAAGAACACCTGTGGCGGGGGGAGAACCGTCAAGGTGCCCCGTTTCCCTCTCGTGTTGCCACTGCAGGAACTCACCTATAGCCACTGCGATGGAGTGCTGGTCTGCATGCATCTCTGCCTTCTGCTGGACCAGGGTCTCCAAGAGTCCACCATCCTCCCCATAGTGACCTCCATATGTGCACAAGTGAGCACCATGAGTGCAGGTGGATGCACTCCTTCGGCTCACGTGACACTTTGTTGAGGGCTTCCAACAGCTCTGCATGATGTTCCCCCACCTTCTGCTTCATCTCCAGGATGAGTTGGATAGCCAAATCCATGGGCTCGCCATCGGACTCAGACCTCACAGATGTTTCTTCCCCAGCAGTCCTTTGAGTGCCGGGGAGCTCAGCAGAACCTGCCTCCTCCTGCTGCGGATAGGTGTCCATGCAGTGACCACCAAATTGTGAACCCGAACCTGCTCTAGATCTAAGTCCCAACGAGGTGTATGTCTTTGTGCTACTGGAGGGTGTGGGTAAACGCTGTGACAGGTCTTCTAGGTTGCTTATTTTCAACTGTTCATTGAAGGAGGAGTCCTTTTGGCTGGAGGTGACGATGTGAATGGAGCTGAGGAACTGGCTAGCTGAGGGCATCAGTCGCTTGGCAGAGCTCCCTGTGAACCAAAGTAGAGATAATTAGTGCATGTCAGCAGAGTCAAAAGCAAGAGACAGAGCACTCACAGTTTGTTGAGAGAGCGATGATGTGATGTGGTGCAGGATCCTCACGAGGGTGCTTGCCACCGTCCTCACCGTTGCTGCAGGCACGTTCCACACCCTCACCAGTCAGAATGATGGCACACTCCTCAAAATGAGTGAAGGGCCTAACGTGGGCCATTCCACCCCCAGTCCGGGACCTCTCCCTGCTGTTGTGAGCCAGCTTCTCCTGCATGAAAACAGATGGAGAGAGTGTGGGCAGGACACATGGCACTGCGTGGAATGTTTGTGTGGTGAGTGGAGACATGAACGGGTGAGAACGCGAGCTCCAGAGGATATGAGCCTGAGGAAGATGTGAGGATGTGTATGAGAGTTAATCGTGTTGTCCCTTGAGGTGTGAGACCCCTGTGGATGTGTGATGGGTTTACAAGTGTGTGAGTTGAGAGTGATGAGAAGAGTGACTTACCCTGGTGGAATGGATGAGACCATTCATTCAGTTGAGGCACTGGGTGGCTGTCCTCTTTTGCAGGGCACTGGCATTAACCACTGCTGCCGCCGCCTCCCATGCTGGATTAGTGATGTTGCTGCTATTCTGCAGCCAGAGCAGGAATAGAGGACATCATGGTGGGCCTCCACTGCGTCCAAAAGGTACTTGAGGGACACGTCAGTAAACTGGGTGGGGGCTGCAGTCTTCTTGCCTTTTGAGGCCATGTCTTCTTTGCAGCAGTCGTGGGCTGGAAGCACTGAGATGTGTGCGCGTGGCTGCACTTTAAATATGGAAAAACTCAGTAGGTCTGGCAGCATCGGCGGAGAAGAAAAGAGTTGATGTTTCGAGTCCTCATGGACTCGAAACGTCAACTCTTTTCTTCTCCGCCAATGCTGCCAGACCTGCTGAGTTTTTCCAGGTAATTCTGTTTTTGTTTTGAATTTCCAGCATCCGCAGTTTTTTTGTTTTTATTTTTGCACTTTAAATATGGTGCCCGGCATGATGAAGCTGTGAGGTGATGGTGTGGCGGATGAATGAATGCCCACCCACCATCAAAATGGCATGTTTCCCAGGAGTGCATAATTAATGAGGTGGGATTGGGACAATACGGTGTGAAAAGCTGCCATCGCAGCTGGCAGTTAAAATACCCTTAGTACAAGTCTGGGACGATTCCACCCACTGTTCCTTGGCGACACTTTTGTCCGCTCTTCAGTAACTTCTAATACCTCCTACCATTTCTCCTGCACCTTCCCATGCAAACACATGAGATACGATCCCAAAAACTCCTTCCAGGTGAAAGAGCGATTTATATTTGCTGCTCATGTTGTAGCCTCCTCTACCCTGAGGATAAAATTGGCAATATTAAAGGAACACCATAATCTCCAAATGACATGCCATTCTGATTGGATCTATGTTGTCGTGCCTTCATTATTGTTGATTGAAAAAGCATTGAATTCTCTACTTAACAGCATGGTGAGAGCACTATTACCAGAAGGGTGGCAGCAGTCTCATAATAAGGCTCACCAACATCTTTCCAAATCAGCAAGGAAAGAAAAATAAATGCATGCTAAGCAACATTGATGACATTTCAGGAACAAATTTTAAAAACCTGCATATTGCAGAAGACTGGCCTTGGCTCTGGTTAGAGTGACAGTATTAGTAGTTTTACTCGTTTGTATTAGGTTCCATGTTTAATTTGAATATATTGAAAAGTAAATGTAGAAATAACGTGTTGTGTTAATTGTGCAAAATTTCTTCAGTTGGCTCAAGTTCCTTTTGCAGTCTGTGTTGAGTTGACTGATCTCAACTGGGTTTTACATTCTTATATTTGGCCCCAGTTTCCTGGGCAGTTAGAGGGTAAGCAATCATGGTTCCTGCTCCTCATTATCTGGTTACCTCGATTGGTCAATGTACATGTTAAGACAGAACTAGGGTTATCTTCCAAAGTACAATAGCTTTCCGATATTCGCTTAGGAGTGAACTTTGACAGAGACCTTCCTACTTGGTTCACCAGGACTCTTCCCATCAATATGCATATTTTGTCTTTCTTCTGAGCGCTCCCTATCAAAACATATCTTCTGTTTTCTTTCTTGAGTGCTCCTGAGTGGGCTTTTTTCAAGGAATAGTCAATTGGGATAAATATTGTAGGTGATTTTACCTATATCTTAGATTTGGAGATTGAGAATTACCATTGACACAATCTCACACTAAATCCAACATCTTTACTGAGAATTTTAAACAAAATAGTTTCAATTAAATCATACAGTTACTGCTCAGGTGGAGATGACTGTAGGTCGCTTGGGAGTGATCTTTGATCAAAATCTTCCTACTTGGTTCACTGGTACTTTTCCCATTTATATGTATCACCTGTCTTCCTTCTCCGAGTACTCCCCATAATTAAGTATCTTCTGTTTTCTTTCTTGAGTGCTCCTGAATGGTCTTTTTTCAAGGGTCTACATACACAAGAGTTTTTGAAATAGTACATGCACAATCCTTTTCTGGATGCAGATTGATTAGTTGGGTGTATGATTTGTTATTGGTTGGTTAGCACTTTTCAAATTGTCTTCCATTAGCTTAGCCATATGAGAACTTCTTGTCTCATTGTGATTATTTGTCTGCTGAGATTAACAGTTCTATTCAATTCAAATTGTTCTATTCAATTCGCTACAATTAACAAGTATTGCACCCATCTAGTTTCCACACAACAAAAACATTGTTCTGTCCGTTAACCCTTTCCTTACAGTATTGAAAGGTTACAGATACCTGTGGAAGTGTTCCAGCAAAAAGTGCCATTAGAAGAGAAGAACAATGTCAAAAGAGCATATATATTTCTCATTTACTTATTTCTATTGTAGATGTGAGTTATAGTGTTCTGATCAATGAACAGAACAGTGTAAGTAAAATAAGTCACACCAATTCTTGGTTCCATGGTATAAGTATGAGAATTTAGTAGGTTATAATTTTCTTGTATAAAATGATCTTGAAGCAAATGAGTAACATATGCAGTTAATCTTCCGTGTGAGTCTCCATCTACAAGGAAGTTAAGGACGTTTAATGATTCTAGATTAAATTTCCAGGTACTAATTCTGGACTTGTCAGGTTTTCTATCCTTCTGTTCTTCATTCCTTACTGTGGACAGATATACAGAATTGTAAATGTTGGAATCAAATAGTTAGGGTATAATTTAATCAGGAGGTTCATAGGATATCATAAACCACAAGAGCAAATCTTAAATGTTTAATGGATGTCATCTTATTGCTCAATAGTAACCATATGTTAATTTTATGGTATGTAACATGGTTTCAGTAAAAGGAAAATAATGCTAATGATATTTAAAAGCACTGTCAGAATCACAATGTTTGAAGGCTATAAAAGGTTACTGTGATGTCATCGCTACAGAATATTAATATCAGACAAGACATGTGGGTACATAAGCAAGATAAGCAGCTACTGAAAGAAATATTATAGCTACTGAACCCAGTAAGTGACTTACACTTAAATGCCTGTTAACATTGTAGATGGGTAAAACATTTGTTGCTCATCTAAGTTGTCAAATGCTATTCCCTCCCTCACCACTTACTCAAGATGTTGTTCAACACTTGTATGGTGTGCCACTTATCAGCCCAAGCCTGAATATTGTCCAGTTCTAGCTGCTTGTGAGCATGGACTACTTCATTACCTGAGGAATTGTGAATGTAACTACACACTGTGCAATCAGAAGCAAACATCCCCATTTCTTACCTTTTGATGGAAGGAAGGTCATTGATGAAGCAACTGATAAGCTCAGTAATGAAGCAGTCCATGCTTACATGCAGACGCACCTGGACCACGTTGATGAATGCTGATAAGTGACAAGTAACATGCATATACCACACAGGTGCAATGACCATTTCCAACAAAAAAGAATCTAACCACCTCCCCTTGACATTCAAAGACATTATAATCACTGCATCCTCCACCATCAACAACCTAGGGAATCACCATTGACCAGAAACTTAACTGGAGTTAGGACACTGCCCTGAGGAACTGCATCAGCAATGTCTGGAGCTGAGATGATTAGCCTCCAACAATCACAACCACCTTCCTTTATGTTTGGCATGATTTCAGCCAGCAAAGAGCTTTTCTCCTGATTCCCATTGACTACAATTTTACTAGGGTTTCTGGATGCCACTCTTGGTCAAATGCTGCATTGATGTCAAGTACAGTCACTCTGACTCCATGTATGAAGTTCAGCTCTTTTATCTATATTTGGACCAAGGCTATAATGAGGTGTGAAGCCAAGTGGTCCAGGCTGAACCCAAACTGAGTGAGCAGGTTATTGCTAAGTGCCACTTGATAGCACTGTCAAAGACACCTCCCATTATTTTGTTGAAGTGTGAGAGTAGACTGATAAGGCAGGTAATTATCTGAATGGATTTATACTGTTTTTTGTCGACAGGAGATACCTGGGCAATTTCCCTTTTTGTTGGGTAGATGTCAGAGTTGTAGCTGTACTAGAACAGCATGGCTAGAAGTGTGGTTAATTTTGGAGCACAAATCTTCAGCACTGTGGAAAGGGTTTATCAGGGATCATAACCATTGCTGTTTCCAGTTTGTTCAGCTGTTTATTGATATCAAGTAAAGTGAATCAAATTGACTGGTGCCTAACATCTATGATTCTGGGAATCTCAGGAGGAGTTTGAGTTAGAACATCCACTCGGTACTTCTGACTGAAGAAGGTTGCAAATATTTCAACCTTGTCCTTTACAGTTATGTGCTGGGCTCTTCCACCATTGACGATGAGGATGTTCATGGCGTCTTCCTCCTATTACTTGTTTAATTATCCACCACCATTCATGACTGAACGTGACAGGACTACAGAACTTTCAGCTAATCAATTGTAATGGGATCATTTAGCTTTGTCTATAGCAGAAAAACAAAAAACTGCGTATGCTGGAAATCCAAAACAAAAACAGAATTACCTGGAAAAACTCAGCAGGTCTGGCAGCATCGGCGGAGAAGAAAAGAGTTGTCTCTGTTGAAGGGTCATGAGGACTCGAAACGTCAACTCTTTTCTTCTCCGTCGTTGCTGCCAGACTTGCTGAGTTTTTCCAGGTAATTCTGTTTTTGTTTTGTTTATAGCATGTTGCTTCCACTGTTTAGTATGCATGTAGTTCTATTTTGTAGGTTCAGCAGGTTGTCATCTCATTTTTAGATACCCCCCATAATGCACCTGGCATGCTCTTCTACACTCCTCATTGAACCAGGGTTGGTCCCTGGGATGATAGTGATGGTAGAGTGAGAGACATGGCAGGTGATGGGATTACAGATTGTGACAGAGTACAATTCTGCTGCTGCTAAAGGTCTACAGTGCCTCCTAAATAGTCTGTTTTGAGCTGCTAGATCTGTTTTGAATCTATCTCGAATAGCACACAACAGGACAGAGGGTATCCTTAGTATAAAGAACATAACATAAACATAAGAATATAAGAACAAGGAGGAGGAGTAGGCAATTCAGCCCCTCGAGCCTGCCCTGCCATTCAATACAATCATGGCTGATCTAATTTCTGCCTCAACTCCAATTTCCCACCCTCTCCCCATAACCTTTCAACTCGTTACTAATTAAAAATCTGTCTATCTCCTCCTTAAGTTTATTCAGAATCTCAGCATCCACTGCACTCAGATTCATGACCCTTTGAGAAATCTGATTTAAATCTACCACCCTCTTACCCTAAAACTATGGCCTCTCGTTCTAGAATGCCCCACAAGGGGAAACATCTGCTCCACGTCTACTTGTCTATCCCCTTTAGTATCTTATATACATCAATTCGATCTCCCCTCATCCTTCTAAACTCTTGCAAGTATAGGCCTAAACTGTCCAATCTCTCCTCATAAGACAAGCCCTGCATCTCTGGAATCAATCTTGTGACCTCATCTGAACCACCTCCAATGCAACTACATCCTTCCTCAAGTAAGGGGATCAAAACTGTGCACAGTACTCCAGGTGCGGTCTCATCAATGCCTTGTACAGTTGCACCAACACTTCCTGTATTTATACTCTATTCTGTAAGCAATAAATGCCAAAATTCCATTTGCCTTCCTTATTACCTGCTGTATCTGCATACTAGCTTTCAGTGATTCAGGCATGAGGACACCCAGGTCCCTCTGCACTGAAGCATTCTGAAGTTTCTCTCCATTTAAATAATAAGTCACCTTTTTATTCTTCCAACCAAAATGGATAAACTCACACTTTTAAGACAGGGCTTCGTCTCCACAAGGGCATATATCACTCCTACCAATACTGTCCTGGACAGATGCTTCAGTGACAGATTGTTGTCAAGGATGAGGTCAAGTAGGTTTTTGCCATCTTTGGTTCTTTCACCACCTGTTGCATGCCCTAGTCTGGTAGCTACGCACTTAGGGTCTCAGCTAACTCGGTCAGCAGTGGCACTACTGAGCCATTCTTGGTGCTTAGCATTAAAGACTCCCAACTAGAGGGCATTCTGTGCCCTTGCTACTCTTAGTGCTGCATCCAAGCTGTGTTCAAA
Source organism: Carcharodon carcharias (assembly GCF_017639515.1). NCBI lineage: Eukaryota > Metazoa > Chordata > Chondrichthyes > Lamniformes > Lamnidae > Carcharodon > Carcharodon carcharias. The sequence continues at coordinate 33,277,807 of NC_054485.1, forward strand.
ATGGAGCAGTACTAATTCCACAGCTAAGAGGCCTCAGCCACTACACTGGTTGAAATCAGCTAAGTCATCCCAGGAGTGCAATTGAAATATCTGTTTCAATTGTACATGATTATGACATTTGTTATGCTCGCTCATTTTGCCAGGTCTCATTTGTTGCCTTTCAGTTAACTCAAAGTAATTTATATTCACTGAACTCTGCAGCATAGAGAGAAATGCTGCCACCCAGCTGAGGTCAAAAGTAACACCGAAGCAGGACCAGTTGAATCCAAAGGAGGCTGAAGGCAGTTTGGAATAATAACGGCACAATTGTTCACTGAATGTCTGCAATCCTGTTCAAACAGGAAAGCTTCTTCAGCTTCTGTGCACAAGACCCTTAAATGGTATGTGATCATGTTTATTAAACATCTTGTCTGAGGTTATGTTTCAAATATGCAAATTTGCTTTTTTTTCATATGCATCACCAATGTGTTGGTGAAAACCATTGCAATAACAATACAATATGCAAGCACTGCAGATTTCCAATGGTTGAAATAGTTTGAGCTTCTTTGGTAGTGGGAGGTTTTTTTGCTCATTAAACCAAAGAATGTTAACAATAAGTAACGAAACAATTTTTTTTTAAACATCAGAATCAAGCTATCATAGATCAGATGTACTACAGCTTGATATACATAAAGCTCCATTTACACTGTCCAAGTGTAGGAAGTAGAAAAAAGTGTAATTTTTGCTTGTGCTTTGGCAATCGGTCGTTACTCATAGGTATCGTCCTAACTACCTTGTGATTGGTCTTATATTTGGTGTATAGAAATAGAAAAATGTCCAAGTAAGAAATCCATTTGCTGCCCATGAGGGAACTAAGTTGATGCTGCCTAAACTCCTTTCAATAAGGGCCCTTACAGTCAACACAATATTGCTTCTTCAATCTGGGTTAGATTTAAAACCATATACTATAGTTGAAGAAAAAGTATTTCAACCTCTTCCAGTTTAAAAAAAAACATTTGGCAACATCAGACTCCCAGGGAGTTCTGAAGAAAAATTCCTTTGCAAGTTGTGTACTGTCTTGCATTGTTGGTTTAATCAGCACAGCATTCTGGTAGCACAGGTCTGAAGCAGCTCATGAAATTCTTTACTCCCACACTGTATTTTTATTCAACTAAAATATCCATCTATTAGGTATTCATTTAACCCAATGAGGATTGCAGTGGTATTTCTATGCCATTTAAAAGCTTGGCTCATTCATTACAATTCAGTCAGAAGGTTGTGGATGTAAGCTAGCTCCAGAAGTTAATGTACATAATCTAGGGTCAGTATAGCATTTTCAGTACAGTACTGGGGGAGTGCTACATTGTTGTAAATGTTCCCCTTCAATAAATCTTTAAACTGAGGCCCCAATTGCCTACTCAGGCAAACATAAAGAATTCCAGAGTAATACTTGAAGAAGAGCAGAGAGTTCCCTCCAGTGTCCTGGTTAATGTTCATTCACAATACCAACAAGACAGACTAACTGGTCCTTGATCTAATATGTTGATTATGTGAATTTGCTATGTTTGCCTACATAATAGTAATGATTACACTCCAAAAGCAATTAATTGTAAAGCACTTTGGGATGTCTTGAGGACATTATAGGTGATATGTAAATGAAAATTCTTTCATTAATAATTACTTTAATTAGATAGTGAATTAAATCATTTTTGGCTGAATTTCTGTCTTCACAAAAGACAGCAGCACAGAAAAATGGAACTCACATCCATTTTTTTCACCCACATCAGTCGAAATCACTTCCTGATTAGGTACAATAGGGCAAGAGGCATTGACTGCAGTATCTCTACTTTCCTTAAATGATGCACACAAATCCTAACTTCAGTAATCATCAGTGGCAATGTCCCCATTTCCATTCCAGTCATCCTCACTAAGTGACACTGCCAATCATTACTACTTAACAATTTGTGAACTATTTTGTGGTGTTGGCTGTGACTTTTGCATTGATACAGTCCAAGCCAATTTTTTTGCAGGATTCTTCAACCTTTCAATGTGAACAGTCCAAACACTTAAACATGCCTGAGGTCACTAATTCACACAACTCTGCTCCAAGTATCATGAGTGTGCATGCTAAAAACTGGGCTAAAGAAGAATAATGAAATAGGGAATACAGAAGTTATTGTGTAGGGGGGCATTATGGCTTTGGTTTGTTAAGTGCTATTAAGATAGATGCAAGTGTTCTAGAATACACATAAAACTATAAGAACAAAGCTAGTATGGTTTATCAATATTTATCAATAACATGGGTCAAAATCCTGAAACTTCATACCTAACCATATTGTGGAGGTAGCTTCACTACATTGAATGCAGCTTTTCAGGAAAGCGGTGTATCACAAACGTTTAAAGGGCAATTAATAATGGGCAATAAATGCTGGCATTGCCAGCAATGCCCACATGCAATGAATGAATAAAAAGAAAATTATTGAACATATTCCAGGAATACAGGCTTTGTTCCTCAAATTAAAACTACTCTCTTGCTAGATTTTTCCTTTTCTGATTATATGATATGTTTAAATATTTGCAACCTTGCTGACAAGATTAATTAGGAAATAATATCTCCATTTTCACGAGAAATTAAATAACTGAACAGTTTGACCTACCAAACTCTTCTAGTACATCCCTCCAATGACTGCATTAAACACCAGCATAAGCTGTGTCAGGATGCTTTATTAATTACCCATTGCACACCACTTGAGATTCTTGTATTATACGAATTGAGAAAGGATATATGGTAAATAAAATATATAATATATTGGCCTGGAACTTTAACAGTTTCAAAACAATAAAACATTACATCAAATATGAAAACAAGGAATCCCTTTCAAATACTGCCAATATTGCTGAAATAGAGACATTTTTGTTGAAACTTTTCATCTTGCACTCTTCAGGACAATTCGCAAGAGTATCAAATGCAAAGGGAACAACAATTTATATTATATGAGAAGAGAGTGCTGATGGGTTGGCAAATGGACTCTGATTGGTAGAGGCGTTGTGTAAGGGTTCCCCTTTTCCCTCAGAGACCTTCCCCACATTCAAGTTTGTGACACTAGATTCACAAGTGTATGGTTTGAACAGAATGACCAGCGAGACAAACACCTTTGAATAATTCACAATTGCGTTATTGAATCACCCACCATCTCACACTACAAAACCCCAAAATAAAAAAACAATCTGCTCCCAGTACCCAACACGAAGTCCACCACGACTCAGGTTTAAACTTACAAAAATGCTAACTCCACACAAAGTCCCCACGACTCAGTTTAAACTTACAAAAACACAGACAAAACACTACATCTTGTCCTGAAACCTTAAGAAAAAACCCACAGACCAATATCACCAAGATATGGCTGAAACAAGTTACAAGGTACGAGCAAAAAACACCAGTTTTTGCCCCAAACCTTCACAAAATTCTCAGACCAATATCACTGCGATTTGGCTGGAATTCTTATAATCCCCAACATGGCTGGTCTATCTGGTGTTGAGGCCTGAGTCAAGATGATCAACCTGATCCTCCTTCCAACTGCAGCCCAGATGCTCAGATCTGCTCTTCTTTTATAATAATTTAACTCAGACATGTCAAAACATATTTCCTGTTGTTCCAATATCCATTTAGTTGATTCCACACAAAGTCCCTACAAATGTCATCAGCTCCTGCTGGTTGAAACAATACGGGGTTTTCCAATGGAAGATGTATCCAGATGAATATTATGAGTTCTCATTGTATGAGTAATTCTTGAGGTGACACAGTAACAGCACCTGGCTCCAAAGTTAATGGGGGTTTGAATGACTCTATTCCAGTAATATTGTCTGTGGTGCAGATCTTAGTTGCATAATTCCTTAAGTGCATTGTATTGATGATGTGCCATTGTATTGGGTAACCAGACTCCTTGATTGCATTTGTTGATGGCAGGTGATGGCATTTTCCTGCTATCATTGCTCCCTGTTAATAGTTAGCCAATGTCCAAACCCTTTTAATGAGTCACTGTTTTTTTCACTAAATGTCCGAATTAACCCCTTGCTGCCCAGCCATGTACTGCCGACTGCAGCTTATCGTTTGTAATTTATAGTTTCAACCATGAGGTCAAAACATGTCCATGGGTTTAAAATTATATTCCATAAATTTCCCAGTTGGAGGGAATTCTAATCCTACAGTTGCTATGGAGAATGCACCAGTTGATGGTGACTGACAGTTAATTGCCAACTCTGATTGGTCAAGGCATTGCCCTGAGGAATGAACCAGCAAATGGCTGTAACTTATTTTGTTTAGTGAAACAGGCATAATGTGTATACATGTTCTTTCTGTCTGCAAAGAACAGAGTCCTGTGTATTGATATATGTAGCTTCCAGTACACACAAATGTGCAGCACTGTGAGCCTGATTGACAATCTTAAATTGGTTGTCAGCATATCGCGGAATCACATCTAAAGTTGTACACTGTGTTTTGAATTTTGCAAGCATGGACTGGTTGGGTACGGTCTGTACCTTGTCCATTGTGAACAGCGAAAGGGACATGCTGTTTGATACGATCCTTCAGTCTTTGGGACTCAGTAGATCATAGTACCAACCTGGGCATCCTAACTTCAAACAACATTATTAAAGAATTATATATAGGGCTGTTATCATAAAAGGAGTTAAGATCTGCAGTTAAGTTTTGTTTATTTGGGGTGGATGAGGTCACTCTCCAGATGATCCTAAATTTCTCCATTTCTGAACACTAGATGGCACCTACTATTGTTGTAAAATCAGCTCTGGAACAATATATTCTGGAAAATTGTAATTCCAGTAGTATTTGTGACTGTTTAACTGCTCATGTTGTGTTCATCTTACTTGAAAGAATAAATCCCTCTCATACACGCTTGTGCACCTCTGAGTGCCTGGTTATTGACAGGCATCACCAGAGGGTTTGATGAGAGTCATCTACCAGCCTTCTGAGTCAGATATGGTGTAGGCAGACACAGAAGGGAAGCAAACTGATAAAATTTGGGTAGAAAATAAGAAACAGATTTAAATGCATGCAAACAATGCCTATTAATTTCAACGCATTAGAATCCAAGTTACATTTATTTCTAGCGTGGGCCACTTTATTTTTGTGAAAAAGGCTCTTGTCAAGTGAAAGAATAAGGGTTTTCTGCCACTGCCAATATTTATTTCTCTAACAACAACACAGAATAACAGAATATCTGGCAATTAATTTAATGGTTGTTTGTAATGGAGAAATTAGATGCTCCGATTACTTTCAACAGTGACTGCACCTCAGTGGCTGTAAAGCACTTTGGAACCTCTTGAACTTGCGAAGGATGCCATATAAATGCAGGGGTTTTTTTCTTCTTTGGCCTGAACCATCCTGTCATTACAGTAACACTTGATTGATTGGTCTCCTGATATAGAAATTGCACAACATATGACTAAAGCTTTTTAACAACAATTATTAATTAATGTTTAATTAAAGACCAAGTTTGCATGCTTTACAGGAAGGTGTTCCAGGAACTGCTCTTGGTGGGTCCCCTGACCCATCCAAAACAAAACCTATTTAAAATTTTGTGAAAGCAAAAGGAAGTCAATCCTGCGAATAACAAGTAATAGCGCTTTCAACATATGACATCCGTCATAAACAATAAAAGCAATGATTAAAAAGTACAAATCCTGGAATAATAAAACTAAAAACTTAGAAAAGCATAATAGGTTGTTCAGCATCTAAGACATCAAATATGTTGAATGATTAGTCATCTGAACACAGGTTTAACAAGAAGGATAGAGGAATAACGGAATCAATCATCACCACTCTCACCTGTTTCGGCCAATGTGAGGACGCTACACCTGCGCAGAACGCCTGATGACGCGCGAAGGATGCAGCCGTTGAGCTGGGGAGCGCGTGGACAGGGGGCGATGCCGGAGGCGCGAACACAGCTGGAGCAATGCGGAGGATGGTGCTGGGGAATTTCACATCACCTTCCCCCTCCAATTCTCTCTCTCTTTCCGTCACCCCTTCCATGCCTCTCCCACTTCCCTCTCTTCCCCCACCCCCTCTCTCCCCCACCCCCTCTCTCCCTCCTTAGTTTGCCCACTCCCCCTACCCTGCTCACAGTCTTCTCCTCCGACTTACCCCTGCAAACCCTACCCCTCCCCACCTCCTCTCCTCCACCTACCTAACTCCGCTCCTCCCCTTCCCCTTCCTCCACTTCCCTTCCTATCCACCTCCCTACCCCACCCCCTCCCCCTCCTCCTCTCACCTCCCCTTACCCTCTTGACCCTCTTCTCCCCCACTTGGCCCCACCCATCCCCCTCTCCCCCACTCCCCCTCTCGCCTCGTCCCCTCCCCCTCCCCACTCCCATCCCCACACCCCACTCCACTCCCCCTCCGCTCCACCGCCCTCCCCTCCCTCCCCTCCCTCCCCTCCCTCCCCTCCCTCCCCTCCCCTCCCTCCCCTCCCCTCCCTCCCCTCCCTCCCCTCCTCCCCTCCCCCTCCCCTTCCCCTCCCTCCCCTCTCACTCTCCCCTCACCTCTCACTCTCCCCGGCCCCTCTCACTCTCCCCTCACCTCTCACTCTCCCCGCCTCCTCTCACTCTCCCCTCACCTCTCACTCTCCCCCTCCGCTCCTCCCCGTCCCTCTCCCCGTCCCCTCTCCCCGTCCCCTCTCCCCGTCCCCTCTCCCCGTCCCCTCTCCCCTCTCCCCGTCCCCTCTCCCCGTCCCCTCTCCCCGTCCCCTCTCCCCGTCCCCTCTCCCCGTCCCCTCTCCCCGTCCCCTCTCCCCGTCCCCTCTCCCCGTCCCCTCTCCCCGTCCCCTCTCCCCGTCCCCCCTCCCCTCACCTCACCTCACCTCAGCCCCCTCCCCTCCCTTCTCCACTCTCCCCTCCCCTCCCGTCTCTCACCTTCACTTCCCCTCCCCACCCCTCCCCCCACCCCACCCCTCCCCTTCGCTCTCCCCATCCCCTCCCCTTCGCTCTCCCCATCCCCTCCCCTCCGCTCTCCCCATCCCCTCCCCCCTCCGCTCTCCCCATCCCCTCCCCTCCGCTCTCCCCATCCCCTCCCCTCCGCTCACCCCATCCCCTCCCCTCCGCTCACCCCATCCCCTCCCCTCCGCTCACCCCATCCCCTCCCCTCCGCTCACCCCATCCCCTCCCCTCCGCTCACCCCATCCCCTCCCCTCCGCTCACCCCATCCCCTCCCCTCCGCTCACCCCATCCCCTCCCCTCCGCTCACCCCATCCCCTCCCCTCCGCTCACCCCATCCCCTCCCCTCCGCTCACCCCCACTCCTGTCTCCCCCTCCCCTCTCCCTTCCCCTCCCCTCTCCCTTCCCCTCCCCTCTCCCTTCCCCTCCCCTCTCCCTTCCCCTCCCCTCTCCCTTCCCCTCCCCTCTCCCTTCCCCTCCCCTCTCCCTTCCCCTCCCCTCTCCCTTCCCCTCCCCTCTCCCTTCCCCTCCCCTCTCCCTTCCCCTCCCCTCTCCCTTCCCCACCTCTGTCCCTTCCCCACCTCTGTCCCTTCCGCACCTCTGTCCCCTCCGCACCTCTGTCCCCTCCGCACCTCTGTCCCCTCCGCACCTCTGTCCCCTCCGCACCTCTGTCCCCTCCGCACCTCTCCCCACACCCCTCCTCTCCCCACA